>NW_023994721.1:45000-234413 GCF_015586225.1 Lucilia sericata | reverse complement strand
TCTAGTCTAGTCTAGTCCATAGTCTAGTCTATAGTCTAGTCTACAGTCTAGTCTATAGTCTATACAGTCTAGTCTATAGTCTAGTCTATAGTCTAGTCTATAGTCTAGTCTATAGTCGTAGTCTATAGTCTAGTCTAGTCTATAGTCTAGTCTAGTCTATAGTCTAGTCGTCATAGTCTAGTCTATAGTCTAGTCTAGTCTAGTCTAGTCTAGTCTAGTCTAGTCTATAGTCTAGTCTATAGTCTAGTCTATAGTCTAGTCTAGTCTATAGTCTAGTCTATAGTCTAGTCTATAGTCTAGTCTATAGTCAAGTCTATAGTCAAGTCTACAGTCTAGTCTATAGTCTAGTCTATAGTCTAGTCTATAGTCTAGTCTATAGCTTAGTCTATAGTCCAGTCTATAGTCTTGTCTATAGTCTAGTCTATAGTCTAGTCTATAGTCTAGTCTATAGTCTAGTCTATAGTCTAGTCTATAGTCTAGTCTATAGTCTAGTCTATAGTCTAGTCTATAGTCTAGTCTATAGTCTAGTCTATAGTCTAGTCTATAGTCTAGTCTATAATCTAGTCTATAGTCTAGTCTATAGTCTAGTCTATAGTCTAGTCTATAGTCTAGTCTATAGTCTAGTCTATAATCTAGTCTATAGTCTAGTCTATAGTCTAGTCTATAGTCTAGTCTATAGTCTAGTCTATAGTCTAGTCTATAGTCTAGTCTATAGTCTAGTCTATAGTCTAGTCTATAGTCTAGTCTATAGTCTAGTCTATAGTCTAGTCTAGTCTAGTCTATAGTCTAGTCTATAGTCTAGTCTATAGTCTAGTCTATAGTCTAGTCTATAGTCTAGTATAGTCTAGTCTATAGTCTAGTCTATAGTCTAGTCTATAGTCTAGTCTATAGTCTAGTCTATAGTCTAGTCTATAGTATAGTCTATAGTCTAGTCTATAGTCTAGTCTATAGTCTAGTCTATAGTCTAGTCTATAGTCTAGTCTATAGTCTAGTCTATAGTCGTCTATAGTCTAGTCTATAGTCTAGTCTATAGTCTAGTCTATAGTCTATTCTATAGTCTAGTCTATAGTCTAGTCTATAGTCTAGTCTATAGTCTAGTCTATAGTCTAGTCTATAGTCTAGTCTATAGTCTAGTCTATAGTCTAGTCTATAGTCTAGTCTATAGTCTAGTCTATAGTCTAGTCTATAGTCTAGTCTATAGTCTAGTCTATAGTCTAGTCTATAGTCTAGTCTATAGTCTAGTCTATAGTCTAGTCTATAGTCTAGTCTATAGTCTAGTCTATAGTCTAGTCTATAGTCTAGTCTATAGTCTAGTCTATAGTCTAGTCTATAGTCTAGTCTATAGTCTAGTCTATAGTCTAGTCTATAGTCTAGTCTATAGTCTAGTCTATAGTCTAGTCTAGTCTATAGTCTAGTCTATAGTCTAGGTCTATAGTCTAGTCTATAGTCTAGTCTTGAGTCTAGTCTATAGTCTAGTCTATAGTCTAGTCTATAGTCTAGTCTATAGTCTAGTCTATAGTCTAGTCTATAGTCTAGTCTATAGTCCTAGTCTATAGTCTAGTCTATAGTCTAGTCTATAGTCTAGTCTATAGTCTAGTCTATAGTCTAGTCTATAGTCTAGTCTATAGTCTAGTCTATAGTCTAGTCTATAGTCTAGTCTATAGTCTAGTCTATAGTCTAGTCTATAGTCTAGTCTATAGTCTAGTCTACAGTCTAGTCTATAGTCTAGTCTATAGTCTAGTCTATAGTCTAGTCATAGTCTGTCTAGTCCTAGTCTATAGTCTAGTCTTAGTCTAGTCTATAGTCTAGTCTATAGTCTAGTCTATAGTCTAGTCTATAGTCTAGTCTATAGTCTAGTCTAAGTCTAGTCTATAGTCTAGTCTATAGTCTAGTCTATAGTCTAGTCTATAGTCTAGTCTATAGTCTAGTCTATAGTCTAGTCTATAGTCTAGTCTATAGTCTAGTCTATAGTCTAGTCCTATAGTCTAGTCTAGTCTTTCTTCCTGTCTATAGTCTAGTGTTTAGACTATTCTATGTGGTCCGTGCAACGTTTGTTTGTATCGAGATAACTCGAGATAACCTACATCAGATTCTAAAAATCTGTTCCTCGGGACACTCTATTGTATTTTAAAATATATAAATACATATGTATGTACTATGTCTGCATGTATGTATATTTTTACGTACTTAAACAAAATTCTATAGAATTTTATAGTTTTTTAATAGTTTAAAAACAAATTAGCAAAATTCCCTTTATAGTTAATGGCAGCAAATCAATTAACAAAATCTCTAAATAAACCATTAAATGTCATAATTGTTTGATAGTTGAAGTAAAAAATAACATATGTTTGTATTTATATTTCTAAGTATTGAATATTTAGTTTTTTTATTAATAAAATTTTATAATAGAAATTCTGATAGAAAAGAGAAAAAAAACAAAAATAACAAAATCAAAACAAATAAGAAAAAAGTTGTATTCATGATTTTTGTTTAAAGCTCAAGTTCAAGGCAGAGTTCATCTTCAATGTTGGCCACAATTTATTATGATGGTGGTTAGGTTTAAACACAATAATAAATTTATAAAATATTTAACAAATTTGTGCTATTTTTGGTTAATTTTATTACAAGGGGAAAAAGGGGTTTTGAACATTTCTCGCTTTAATTTAATTTATGATGATGATGATGATGATGTATTAACAGATTTTTATTTTCTGTTGGTTTTTCGGCGGATTTTGTTTAAAAAAACATGGGGTATGAATAGTTAATGTTTGTTCTTTTTGTGCTTTTGGCTTGTTTAAAATAAATTTATCATGTTTAACACTTTTTTTAACACAATGAATCGGGGGCTTTAAATTGTCACTGTTTTACATTTAATGGTTGTCTTTTTTGTTGTACTTCAGTGTTGGTGTCTGTGCGTGTGTAAATGTATTGGTTTTCAAGCGGCCCCCACAGTTTTACAAATGGTCCAGATGCCACAATAACTAATTGGTTACTTTATGCTACTTTTGTATCTCTAGGTAATTTTGAAGGTGGTAAACACTTTACTGCCTCTAAGTAAACAAGAAGGTAGTCAAATAGAGTAAATTTTTTTAAGAATTCAGTTACTATATCTTCTAAAAGTAATTTATTTGCAAAGTCCGTAGAGTTGAGTACCAGTCATTGTGCACAGCCGGGCTCTTAGCCTCAGTCTGTGTTTGAAAATGTGCGTCATGTTTGAGCTGGTTAAAAATTAATAAATAAATATTTATGAGAATGCAGGCTGGATTGTAACAAAAATTATCATGTTTTTTCTTTCGCTACAATTTCTGTTAATTTTTTTTTTTTTTTGCTCCAAAATGTTAAACAAAAAATCATTGTGTTTTTTAAATATTTCATCTTATTTTTTCCATATTTTATAAAAACTTACTTTGTGTAAATTTTTCTTTAAACTTATTTATTTATGCAGAATTGGTCTTATTTAATATTAATTTTTTCTCATTTTTTATATTGTTTGTTGCTGTTGCTGCTTGTGTGTCACTTGGGTGACACAATATTTTTGTAAAAAGATTTAAGTAAAAGATGAACAAAAGTTAAAACGATAAATATTAAATGTATCAGGTTTTACGACATTAATAAATGAACCGATTTGTATGAAATTATTTTGAATTTTTAACACATGTATGAAAATAAAAAGTTGCATAATGTTGTTTATTTGCTATAATTTCTTTTTTGTTAATTAAATTTTTTTTCGTGACTTTATTTGCATACTTTTAATCAAATAATCTTATATATAATTTTATTATTATTATTTTATTATTTTGCTAATTACAGTTAGCAGCACAGCTCGTGTTTATTTAAAATTGTTTAAATATTTATCAAAAATCTTGAAATTCTAGGTATTTAAGCTATTAAAACAACTAATTTTTATAAACTATTTTTTTAGCAATTTATCAATAACAAAGGTCTAAACCAAATCTTTGTAAATATCTAAAAAATGAGGTCCCACAATACTAATTGTAGGCTAGTCGATACTCTATTATATGGACTAGCATATAGTGTAGCATATAGACGTACACTAGCCTATAGACTATATACTATATGTACTAGACTATAGACTAGAATATATACTAGACTATAGGCTAGACTATAGACTAGAATATAGACCAGACCATAGACTAGGCTATACACTAGACTACAGACTAGACTATAGGCTAGACTATAGACCAGAATATAGGCTAGACTATAGACTAGACTATAGACTACACTATGGACTGGACTATAGATTAGACTATAGACTAGACTATAGACTAGACTATAGACTAGACTATAGACTAGACTATAGACTAGACTATAGACTAGACTATAGACTAGACCATAGACTAGACTATAGACTAGACTATAGACTAGACTATAGACTAGACTATAGACTAGACTATAGACTAGACTATAGACTTAGACTATAGACTAGACTATAGACTAGACTATAGACTAGACTATAGACTAGACTATAGACTAGACTATAGACTAGACTATAGACTAGACTATAGACTAGACTATAGACTAGACTATAGACTAGACTATAGACTAGACTATAGACTAGACTATAGACTAGACTATAGACAGACAGACTAGACTATAGACTAGACTATAGACTAGACTATAGACTAGACTATAGACTAGACTATAGACTAGACTATAGACTAGACTATAGACTAGACTATAGACTAGACTATAGACTAGACTATAAACTAGACTATAGACTAGACTATAGACTAGACTATAGACTAGACTATAGACTAGACTATAGACTAGACTATAGACTCGACTATAGACTAGACTATAGACTAGACTATAGACTAGACTATAGACTAGACTATAGACTAGACTATAGCCTGGACTATAGACTAGACTATAGACTAGACTATAGACTGGACTATAGGCTAGACTATAGACTAGACTATAGACTAGACTATAGACTAGACTATAGACTAGACTATAGACTAGACTATAGACTAGACTATAGACTAGACTATAGACTAGACTATAGACTAGACTATAGACTAGACTATAGACTAGACTATAGACTAGACTATAGACTAGACTATAGACTAGACTATAGACTAGACTATAGACTAGACTATAGACTAGACTATAGACTAGACTATAGACTAGACTATAGACTAGACTATAGACTATAGACTAGACTATAGACTAGACTATAGACTAGACTATAGACTAGACTATAGACTAGACTATAGACTAGACTATAGACTAGACTATAGACTAGACTATAGACTAGACTATAGACTAGACTATAGACTAGACTATAGACTAGACTATAGACTAGACTATAGACTAGACTATAGACTATAGACTAGACTATAGACTAGACTATAGACTAGACTATAGACTAGACTATAGACTAGACTATAGACTAGACTATAGACTAGACTATAGACTAGACTATAGACTAGACTATAGACTAGACTATAGACTAGACTATAGACTAGACTATAGACTAGACTATAGACTAGACTATAGACTAGACTATAGACTAGACTATAGACTAGACTATAGACTAGACTATAGACTAGACTATAGACTAGACTATAGACTAGACTATAGACTAGACTATAGACTAGACTATAGACTAGACTATAGACTAGACTATAGACTAGACTATAGACTAGACTATAGACTAGACTATAACTAGACTAGACTATAGACTAGACTATAGTCTATAGTCTAGTCTGTAGACTAGTTTGGTCTATACTCTAGACACTTTGCATCTATGTTTTCTCTTTCTATTGATTCCTCTTACTTCTTATTTTAATTAGTTTTTACTTTTCTAATATTAATTCCAATTATTTCTTTGTGTAATTCTTAAATTAATTTACTTCAAATACTTGATTCTGATTTTGCTAATCACAGAGTCAAACACATTTGTTCAGTACAAGTAAATCTAGGAAAAACCCACTTTTTACACATCCCCCCTCAATTGTTTATTGTTATTTAAAATTAGCATTTAGCCGGCAATTATTAAGAATTTATAAAATTTTTAATTAAAGAATTTCTAAAAAATGCATTAAAATTGTATAAAACAATTAAGATGTTATTTAGTAAATTTCTAAATATAAAAATTTTAATTATTAACGATTTTTAATTATTTTAGTAAACGGGATTTGAAAGATATTGTGTTGAGAATAAAGAATGTAAACAAGCGAGCTATAATCGGCTGATGTTAAATCCTTTATTATCCACCCATATTTATGTTTATGATCTCCTTTATATTAGTTCCTTAATTGAGAATCCTGCTCTTGATCTATAACTATAACTTTCGCTGATATTCCCCAATTATGTATAAAGAATAGATCAAAATTAATCAATCTAAAAACTTGACACTTTGTCATGACTTCAATTTACTAGGAGTGTGATGAAGATTATAACAATTTCTGACTCAAATTAATTAAAAATTAAATTCATAGAAAAAAACATAAAAAATTAACTAATAATTGATAAGAAAATTTAGAACCTTTTAAGACTAATTCAAACAAAATTTCCAGATACGCTCTGCAAGACAAAACAAACAATAGACACAAACAAATCTTAAGCATTAAAGGTATAGGAAATCAGCAGATAACAGATTGACCTTTTTATACATTAACCAAATGACCTAAACAAATATTTATTTAATAGAATAAAACATATACATATATACAAAGTAGAAGATTACGACGATTAATGTTTAAACAATGATTTGTTTAATTCCAGCAAATATACCGTTATCGCACCTGGCACCATACATTCAAATGACAAATACACGGCCGCAGTAGCAGTGCATCATAGCGCCGAACCCTGTCAAATCAAGGTGGGTATTACAGGGCCCTCATACAACGAGACCAAGGTGGTAGAGGCCTTACAAAATGAAGTAAAACATGTAGACTTTGAGGTTCCAGAGTTGGAAAAAGGTGACTACAATTTAACCGCCGAGGGTATCAATTGTTTGAATAACTTTAAGAATACCACCAAATTGAATTATGCCAAATTCAACAATCATGTAAGAATACAAACCGATAAGGGTTTGTATAAACCCGGAGATGAGATCAACTTTAGAGTGATATTTATGGATAAAGATTTGAAACCAGCTCAAGCGGAAAAGGATGCTGTTATCTGGTTTGAAGATGGCAAACGTAATAGAATAAAGGAAATTAAAGATTTCAAAACTGTTAAAGGTGTTTACACCGGCAAATTTAAGATCTCGGAATATCCAGTTACCGGAGGTTGGCGTTTGGGTGTTAAAAATGGTGGTAGATTTGATAGGACCGTATACTTTGAGGTGGATAAATATGTTTTGCCCAAGTATGTAGTCAAAGTGGAGGCTACCGAATCGGTGTCGGTTAAAGATGGTGATATGCAAATAGTAGTAAGAGCTAAGTAAGTACCAAGCATAAACTTATAATAAAATATTCCTAAACTCTCTATAAACATTTATTTACAGCTACACCTATGGCAAACCTTTGGATGGCAAAGCTACTGTAATTTTATCTTTGGGCTCTAACTACTACTACGATACCAGCCGCAATGGTAATGCTGAGCAAAAGAAACAACCCCCTACTCTCATTAAAACTGCCGATATGGTTAAGGGCAAGGCTAAAATCGATTTGAATGTTAAGGAGTATGAACCTTATTTGCCTTATAAAAACTCTCCCTCTTTCATGGGTATTACCGCCACCGTTGAAGAACAATTTACTGGTGTGAAAATTAATGGCTCTGCTTCCACCACTCTTTATCCCTATCGCTATGCCATGAATTGTATTAGTTACGATACCTGTTCCACCTTTGAAGTAGGCAAAGAAAAAGATGTTCTCTTCCAAATTACCTACATCGATAGTTCTAATCTAAAAGATACTAAATCGGAAGTGGAATTGATCTATAAAGAAGTTTTACGTAAAAACCACTGGTGGCATCGTGAACGTGAGTTGGAAGATGATGACTCGGTGGTTGTTACTACCATGGAACCTCCCGTCTCGGAAAATCGTACTGTTAGCTTTAAGGGTCATATGAATGAAACTGGTTTTGCTAGCTTTAAGGTTTCACTACCCGATTTACCTGAATATGAGGGTTATTCTCATTACTACTCTTTGGAATTGAAATACTTGGATGAACAACGTGAACTTTATACTACTTATCAGCATAGGGAACCCAAAAAGATTGATACTCCCAAGGAGGAGGATGACAAGCCAAAGGAATATTTCACATTGGTGGATAAATACTCAGCAGATACAAAGTAAGTTTAATATTTAAAGTTCAGTTCTAGTGCAGTTCTAGTGCAGTTGTAGTACAGTTCTAGTTCAGTTCTAGTTCAGTTCTAGTTCAGTTCTAGTTCAGTTCTAGTTCAGTTCTAGTTCAGTTCTAGTTCAGTTCTAGTTCAGTTCTAGTTCAGTTCTAGTTCAGTTCTAGTTCAGTTCTAGTTCAGTTCTAGTTCAGTTCTAGTTCAGTTCTAGTTCAGTTCTAGTTCAGTTCTAGTTCAGTTCTAGTTCAGTTCTAGTTCAGTTCTAATTCAGTTCTAGTTCAGTTCTAGTTCAGTTCTAGTTCAGTTCTAGTTCAGTTCTAGTTCAGTTCTAGTTCAGTTCTAGTTCAGTTCTAGTTCAGTTCTAGTTCAGTTCTAGTTCAGTTCTAGTTCAGTTCTAGTTCAGTTCTAGTTCAGTTCTAGTTCAGTTCTAGTTCAGTTCTAGTTCAGTTCTAGTTCAGTTCTAGTTCAGTTCTAGTTCAGTTCTAGTTCAGTTCTAGTTCAGTTCTAGTTCAGTTCTAGTTCAGTTCTAGTTCAGTTCTAGTTCAGTTCTAGTTCAGTTCTAGTTCAGTTCTAGTTCAGTTCTAGTTCAGTTCTAGTTCAGTTCTAGTTCAGTTCTAGTTCAGTTCTAGTTCAGTTCTAGTTCAGTTCTAGTTCAGTTCTAGTTCAGTTCTAGTTCAGTTCTAGTTCAGTTCTAGTTCAGTTCTAGTTCAGTTCTAGTTCAGTTCTAGTTCAGTTCTAGTTCAGTTCTAGTTCAGTTCTAGTTCAGTTCTAGTTCAGTTCTAGTTCAGTTCTAGTTCAGTTCTAGTTCAGTTCTAGTTCAGTTCTAGTTCAGTTCTAGTTCAGTTCAGTTCAGTTCTAGTTCAGTTCTAGTTCAGTTCTAGTTCAGTTCTAGTTCAGTTCTAGTTCAGTTCTAGTTCAGTTCTAGTTCAGTTCTAGTTCAGTTCTAGTTCAGTTCTAGTTCAGTTCTAGTTCAGTTCTAGTTCAGTTCTAGTTCAGTTCTAGTTCAGTTCTAGTTCAGTTCTAGTTCAGTTCTAGTTCAGTTCTAGTTCAGTTCTAGTTCAGTTCTAGTTCAGTTCTAGTTCAGTTCTAGTTCAGTTCTAGTTCAGTTCTAGTTCAGTTCTAGTTCAGTTCTAGTTCAGTTCTAGTTCAGTTCTAGTTCAGTTCTAGTTCAGTTCTAGTTCAGTTCTAGTTCAGTTCTAGTTCAGTTCTAGTTCAGTTCTAGTTCAGTTCTAGTTCAGTTCTAGTTCTTTAGTTCAGTTCTAGTTCAGTTCTAGTTCAGTTCTAGTTCAGTTCTAGTTCAGTTCTAGTTCAGTTCTAGTTCAGTTCTAGTTCAGTTCTAGTTAAGTTCTAGTTCAGTTCTAGTTCAGTTCTAGTTCAGTTCTAGTTCAGTTCTAGTTCAGTTCTAGTTCAGTTCTAGTTCAGTTCGAGTTCAGTTCTAGTTCAGTTCTAGTTCAGTTCTAGTTCAGTTCTAGTTCAGTTCTAGTTCAGTTCTAGTTTAGTTCTAGTTCAGTTCTAGTTCAGTTCTAGTTCAGTTCTAGTTCAGTTCTAGTTCAGTTCTAGTTCAGTTCTAGTTTAGTTCTAGTTCAGTTCTAGTTCAGTTCTAGTTCAGTTCTAGTTCAGTTCTAGTTCAGTTCTAGTTCAGTTCTAGTTCAGTTCTAGTTCAGTTCTAGTTCAGTTCTAGTTCAGTTCTAGTTCAGTTCTAGTTCAGTTCTAGTTCAGTTCTAGTTCAGTTCTAGTTCAGTTCTAGTTCAGTTCTAGTTCAGTTCTAGTTCAGTTCTAGTTCAGTTCTAGTTCAGTTCTAGTTCAGTTCTAGTTCAGTTCTAGTTCAGTTCTAGTTCAGTTCTAGTTCAGTTCTAGTTCAGTTCTAGTTCAGTTCTAGTTCAGTTCAAGTTCAGTTCTAGTTCAATTCTAGTTCAGTTCTAGTTCAGTTCTAGTTCAGTTCTAGTTCAGTTCTAGTTCAGTTTTAGTTCAGTTCTAATTCTTTACTTTATTCATTTATTATAAATGTTTTCCTTCTTTCAGACTATATTTGAACAAAGCCGATCAATTTACTCTCAACTCTAGTCAACCCTTACCCTATTTCGATTACAATGTGATTGGCCGCGGCAATATTTTAAAGAGTGGTCATGTTGATTTACCCGACAAGCCTAAAGTATATAACTTAAGTTTAACTCCCGAACTCTCGTGGGCACCGAATTTCGGCATCTATGTCTACTATGTAGATGAAAAGGGAGAATATCATTATGCTGAACAGAGATATCATATTGATTTTGAGTTACAGAACCAGGTAGGAAAATTATAACATACCCTTTTAAGGAAACCTTAATAAATTTGAGTTTTTCTTCCACAACAGATTAATGTAACCGCAGAAAAACAGGTTAAACCTGGTCAAGAGGTGGCCTTAAAGATTTCCACCGAACCCAATTCCTTTGTGGGACTTATGGCCGTCGATCAAAGTGTTTTGTTATTGAGATCCAACAACGATTTGAATCCTTATGAATTCAATTGGGTTTTAGGATCTTATAGCACAAATACTCCTCATCAGGGAGGCTATTCCGAATATCCCGGTACTACTTCTGGTTGTGTTACCTTAACAAATGCGGATTATTTCTATAATTGGACTCGACCTGATTACATGTCAAGTGAGTTGTTACGAGAGGCTATAGAGCAGGATTATGTATCAACGGTAGGTTGTCATTTATTAATTTTATAGGACCATTTTCAGCTGCAGATCGTGGTTTTGTTAGTAATGATATTAATCTTAAGACTGCAGTGAAAGGTGCCGCCGCTCCGGGAGCACCAGGAATATCTACATTTGCTGCTGAGAGTGCCCAAGCGGGAGGAGGTTTCGGAGGAGGTGCTGAAACTGTGCAAGTACGTAAAGACTTTTCGGAAACTTGGCTGTTTGCAGATATTGAAAAGTGAGTGAATCCTGATATTTTAGCGAAGCAAATATTAAATATTTATATTTAAAAATTTAGTACTGAAACTGCTGAATTCACCTGGTCTAAGAAGATTCCCGAAACTATTACTTCCTGGGTATTGACAGCATTCTCTTTGAACCCCACCAAGGGTTTGGGTGTCACCAAGGATCAAACTAAAATCACCACTTTCTTGCCCTTCTTCATATCCATCAGATTACCCTATTCCGTTAAAAGAGGTTGGTAAAGCAACGTATAAATTCTTTAACATGTTCTACATTTTATTTATGTTCCAGGCGAAGTTATCAATGTTCCTGCTTTGGTCTTTAACTACTTGGACAAAGCCTTAGATGTTGAAGTCACCTTGGATAACAGTGATGGTGAATACGAATTCACTGAATTCTCCAATGAAATTATAAGCGAACAAAAACAAATGAAGAGCGTACGTGTCCCGGCCAATGGAGCTGCTGGTGTTTCCTTCTTACTCAAGCCCAAGGTCATTGGTAATGTCATGCTAAAATTTACTGCTATTTCACCAGTTGCCGGTGATGCTATACACAAATCTATGAAGGTGGTTCCCGAGGGTGTTACCCAATATGCCAATCGTGCCTATTTGGTTAATTTGAAAAAGGAACCAGAGGTTAAAACTTCCTTTGAATTGGAATTGCCTGAGGATTTGGTGCCCGATTCGGAGCACGTAGAAGTTGGTGTTATGGGTGATATTTTGGGTCCTGTTTTGAATAACTTGGACAATTTGGTGCGCTTGCCTACCGGATGTGGTGAACAGACCATGTCCACTTTGTTGCCTAATTATATAGTCATGAAATATCTTAAGGATTCCAATCGTTTAACTCCCGCCATGGAAACTAAACTTATTTACAATATGGAGACTGGTTATCAAAATATGTTGAAGTATCGTCATCCTGATGGTTCTTTCAGTAGTTTTGGTCCCGCTCAAATGAAAGATAAACCACGCAATGGTTCTACCTGGTTGACCGCCTATGTTATGCGTTCTTTGCAGCAAATTAAGGAATTTGTTGATGTCAGTGATAAGATCATTGATGAAGGTATTAACTATTTGACAAAACAACAGGCTCCTAATGGTACTTTCACCGAAAAAGGAGATTACTTCTATGCTTCACAAAGAAATCATGTCACACTTACCGGTTCAACTGTTTTGGCTTTACTGGAAAATGCCACCTATGCCGAGAAATATTCACAAGAATTGAAAAAAGGTTTGGACTACATAGCCCAAAATGTGGAAAAAACCGATTCTTTGCAGGCCCAAGCTATGGGTACCTATACCTTAAACAAGGCCAAACATGCTGATGCCAAAGAAAAACTATCTAAACTTACATCGCTAGCTAAAACCGAATCCGATCGCATGTGGTGGTCTTCGGAGAAAAAGCCCATCGGTCCCAGATGGTGGTTCTATGTTTTCAGCAATGATGTTGAAATTACCTCTTACGCCTTATTGACCATGTTGGATCAGGATTCCACGAAGGTGGATGATGTTTTGCCCATTATTAAATGGTTGATTGCTCAACGTAATAGTTATGGTGGTTTTGCCTCCACCCAGGATACTGTTGTGGGCTTAATGGCTCTTACTAAGTTTGCCAAGTTTGCTGATTATGAACCCGCTAAAATGACTGTTGATATTGAGTCAAAGGATAAGAAGGAAATGATTAAACTGACTGAGGATAATGGTATTTTATATCAAAATGTGGAGGTGAGTTTGAACTAGAACTGAACTAAAACTGAAATAAAAGTGAACTAAAACTGAACTTGAACTGAACTAAAACTCAGCTAGAACTGTGCTAGAACTGAACTAGAACTGACGTAGAACTGAAGTAGAACTGAAGTAGAACTGAAGTAGAACTGAAGTAGAACTTAAGTAGAACTGAAGTAGAACTGAAGTAGAACTGAAGTAGAACTGAAGTAGAACTGAAAGACTAGAACTGAACTAGAACTGAACTAGAACTGAACTAGAACAGAACTGAACTAGAACTGAACTAGAACTGAACTAGAACTGAACTAGAACTGAACTAGAACTGAACTAGAACTGAACTAGAACTGAACTAGAACTGAACTAGAACTGAACTAGAACTGAACTAGAACTGAACTAGAACTGAACTAGAACTGAACTAGAACTGAACTAGAACTGAACTGAACTCGTACTGAACTAGAACTAGAAAAAAAAACGATTTAACCAATTACGAAATTATTTCTTTCCACAGATGCCTCCTAAAACAAAAGCTATTGAATTCACCGCCAAGGGTACCGGTACTGCACTCGTACAAATTGCCTATCAATACAACATTTTCGAAAAGGAACCTAAGCCCAGCTTTACCATAAAAACCACCAAACTCGACAAAAGCCGTCCAACACATTTGGAAATGCTAGTGTGTGTCAATTATGAAGGTGAGGGTGAATCCTCCAACATGGCTGTGTTGGAAATTTCAACACCCTCCGGTTATATAATCGATGATGAAAGTCTCAAGGAAATCAAGGAACTCAAGAGAGTTAGCGTAAGTTAAACCAACAAAAAAATTAAAATAAAACGCAATTAATTAAATTATTTTTCTTTCCATAGAATACTGAACTGAAAAACTCCGATTCCTTGTTGGTAGTCTATTTCGATCATTTGTACAAAAATGACGAACAATGCCTAATGATTGAGGCTTTCAGAACTCACGCTGTGGCCATGCAAAAACCAGCTCCTATAGTGTTGTATGATTATTATGATACCAGCAAGAAGGTAACCTCCTTCTATGAAATCGAATCGAAATTATGTGATATTTGCGAGAGCGAAGAGGAGTGCAGTAAATGCAAATAAGAGAATAATTTGTTCTACTTAAATTATATTTAACTTTTTTATACGAACATTTTCTTAGTCTGTTATTAATGCAAAAATGATTTCTTTGTTTTGTATGTATAGAATTATAAAATTTATGGATCTTACAAGATTCCTTAACAAAAAACTATTTAAAAAAAATATTTTTTTGTAATTTTAGGTTATAAATAAAAATAAAAATATGTACAATAAAAACAAACAAAAAATTTTTATATTTTCAATGGGATCTTTACTCAAAGGCAAAAGGAGGACAAATTAAGTTTAAGTTCAGTTCTAGTTTAGTTCTAGTTCAGTTCTAGTTCAGTTCTAGTTCAGTTCTAGTTCAGTTCTAGTTCAGTTCTAGTTCAGTTCTAGTTCAGTTCTAGTTCAGTTCTAGTTCAGTTCTAGTTCAGTTCTAGTTCAGTTCTAGTTCAGTTCTAGTTCAGTTCTAGTTCAGTTCTAGTTCAGTTCTAGTTCAGTTCTAGTTCAGTTCTAGTTCAGTTCTAGTTCAGTTCTAGTTCAGTTCTAGTTCAGTTCTAGTTCAGTTCTAGTTCAGTTCTAGTTCAGTTCTAGTTCAGTTCTAGTTCAGTTCTAGTTCAGTTCTAGTTCAGTTCTAGTTCAGTTCTAGTTCAGTTCTAGTTCAGTTCTAGTTCAGTTCTAGTTCAGTTCTAGTTCAGTTCTAGTTCAGTTCTAGTTCAGTTCTAGTTCAGTTCTAGTTCAGTTCTAGTTCAGTTCTAGTTCAGTTCTAGTTCAGTTCTAGTTCAGTTCTAGTTCAGTTCTAGTTCAGTCTATTCTAGTTCAGTTCTAGTTCAGTTCTAGTTCAGTTCTAGTTCAGTTCTAGTTCAGTTCTAGTTCAGTTCTAGTTCAGTTCTAGTTCAGTTCTAGTTCAGTTCTAGTTCAGTTCTAGTTCAGTTCTAGTTCAGTTCTAGTTTCAGTTCTAGTTCAGTTCTAGTTCAGTTCTAGTTCAGTTCTAGTTCAGTTCTAGTTCAGTTCTAGTTCAGTTCTAGTTCAGTTCTAGTTCAGTTCTAGTTCAGTTCTAGTTCAGTTCTAGTTCAGTTCTAGTTCAGTTCTAGTTCAGTTCTAGTTCAGTTCTAGTTCAGTTCTAGTTCAGTTCTAGTTCAGTTCTAGTTCAGTTCTAGTTCAGTTCTAGTTCAGTTCTAGTTCAGTTCTAGTTCAGTTCTAGTTCAGTTCTAGTTCAGTTCTAGTTCAGTTCTAGTTCAGTTCTAGTTCAGTTCTAGTTCAGTTCTAGTTCAGTTCTAGTTCAGTTCTAGTTCAGTTCTAGTTCAGTTCTAGTTCAGTTCTAGTTCAGTTCTAGTTCAGTTCTAGTTCAGTTCTAGTTCAGTTTCTAGTTCAGTTCTAGTTCAGTTCTAGTTCAGTTCTAGTTCAGTTCTAGTTCAGTTCTAGTTCAGTTCTAGTTCAGTTCTAGTTCAGTTCTAGTTCAGTTCTAGTTCAGTTCTAGTTCAGTTCTAGTTCAGTTCTAGTTCAGTTCTAGTTCAGTTCTAGTTCAGTTCTAGTTCAGTTCTAGTTCAGTTCTAGTTCAGTTCTAGTTCAGTTCTAGTTCAGTTCTAGTTCAGTTCTAGTTCAGTTCTAGTTCAGTTCTAGTTCAGTTCTAGTTCAGTTCTAGTTCAGTTCTAGTTCAGTTCTAGTTCAGTTCTAGTTCAGTTCTAGTTCAGTTCTAGTTCAGTTCTAGTTCGTTCTAGTTCGTCTAGTTCAGTTCTAGTTCGTTCTAGTCAGTTCTAGTTCAGTTCTAGTTCAGTTCTAGTTCAGTTCTAGTTCAGTTCTAGTTCAGTTCTAGTTCAGTTCTAGTTCAGTTCTAGTCATTCTAGTTCTGTTCAAGTTCTTTTCTAGTTCTGTTCTAATGCTGTCCTTACTCAGTTCTAGTTCAGTTATCAAAATCTTCACAAATGTTTCCTTAAGAAAGAAAACCTTTAAAAATTTTGCTAATTATTTCCACAAAACATTTATCTTAACCTTAACTTATAATGCTTGTTTTGAGATAACATTAAACTGCAATTAATTGTATTCCCCGAACATTTTTCGAAAAATTCTCCTTGGCTTTTTCTAACGTAGACAAAGACTATAATTTGCTTTCCCCTCGTCTTAAAGTTACACGCTTCAGAACACCTTTTTCCTTTTAAAAACCAAAAACGTAATGTTCAGCTTGAACTCATTAAATTTATTTGCCATCACTTTAATACAATAAATTGTACTCCTGAGGGCAATTGTTTTCAAAAAAAACAGAAGAAGAAATTTAGACTTTTTTAAATAAATGAGGGTGTTGGGGGGATAACAAAGAAGCGAAAAAAAATTTCATATCTTTTTGTTACACACAACATATGAAGGTTTTGCTCTTTTTGAAGGGACTTGCTTTTTTAAAGAATTTCGGTGTTGCGAAAAAAACTTATTTAAAAATTGCTAACAAATTATAAGTATAAAAGAATTTTAAACAATTTTTACAGCAAAAAAGGGCAACTATTTAAATGTTAAGTGCAAAAAAAATTTTGTGAAGGGGGATCAAGGCTTAAAAAAAATATATGCTATTTTGGTGTTGGGGAACTTTTTTGTGGTAGTTTTTTTCCTGTTATAAAAATAGATTGTGGTAGAATTTTTTTTTAGTATTTTAAATAAAGAGGGAATTTGTTGGAATTAATGAAGGTAGGTAATATTGATATTTTTAAACATAAAAAATTCATTTATTATTTACAGTAATGTAGCAGCCAGCAATTTTTCTCAATAAAAGTGATAAAGTTTAAAAATTTACTTAAACGGAAAATATTATAAAAAATTAAAATTTTACATAGAAAAATTTAAATCCTCATAAATTTTATGTGATAAATAGACTTCATCAAAACTGTGATTTAAACCATTTAGCAAAACAGCAGCTTTATGAATTCAAAGTTAAAAAGCATAAAACTTCAATCAATCTAATCAAAATTCAACAATAAATCTAAAATGTTTAACTCGTACATAATAAGAAAAAAATGTTCACCCTGAAATTGTAACAATGAATTCAAAATCACTTAAATACTTTTTATATTTATTTTACCCTGCAACAGACAAAAAAATCGTAAAAATAAAAATTAAACTAAAAGAACAGTAATATCTCAAAAAAATATATAACATTCAACAATTTTTATACTATTTTAAGAATGAACAATGAAAAAAAAATGACAAACATAATAAGACTTCTCCCAGAACGCAACAAGATAACTCAAATTGAATGCCAATAATGTCACAAATAAGTATGAAATGAACAAAAACCAAGGCAAAAAATGAAGAATGAAACTGTGGACAATGACAATATTTGTATCTTAAATAGAATTGTATGGGAGCAACAATTGTATGGCAACAATACAAAAGGACAAAACACACACATAAAATGCCCGCTAGTTAAAAAGAAATAACAATGAGATGAGATGCTCCTCCAATAGAGAAGGAACAAACAGCATTGAAATGAACAAAAATTAAAAAGATTTCTATGGCAACTTATAAAAGGAAAAACATGTACGGGTATAATATGGTAGGAGGGTCCTACTAACACAGCTATGACGACAGTGATATAAGCTAAACATATCCTTTAGAAAATATAACAAATTTAAACAACAAAAAGAACTAGTACAGAACTAGAAGAGAACTAAAACAGAACTAGAACAGAACTAAAACAGAATTAGAACAGAACTAGACAGAACTAGAACAGAACTAGAACAGAACTAGAACAGAACTAGAACAGAACTAGAACAGAACTAGAACAGAACTAGAACAGAACTAGAACAGAACTAGAACAGAACTAGAACAGAACTAGAACAGAACTAGAACAGAACTAGAACAGAACTAGAACAGAACTAGAACAGAACTAGAACAGAACTAGAACAGAACTAGAACAGAACTAGAACAGAACTAGAACAGAACTAGAACAGAACTAGAACAGAACTAGAACAGAACTAGAACAGAACTAGAACAGAACTAGAACAGAACTAGAACAGAACTAGAACAGAACTAGAACAGAACTATAACAGAACTAGAACAGAACTAGAACAGAACTAGAACAGAACTAGAACAGAACTAGAACAAACTAGAACAGAACTAGAACAGAACAGAACTAGAACAGAACTAGAACAGAACTAGAACAGAACTAGAACAGAACTAGAACAGAACTAGAACAGAACTAGAACAGAACTAGAACAGAACTAGAACAGAACTAGAACAGAACTAGAACAGAACTAGAACAGAACTAGAACAGAACTAGAACAGAACTAAAACAGAACTAGAACAGAACTAGAACAGAACTAGAACAGAACTAGATCAGAACTAGAACAGAACTAGAACAGAACTAGAACAGAACTAGAACAGAACTAGAACAGAACTAAACAGAACTAGAACAGAACTAGAACAGAACTAGAACAGAACTAGAACAGAACTAGAACAGAACTTGAACAGAAACTAGAACAGAACTAGAACAGAACTAGAACAGAACTAGAACAGAACTAGAACAGAACTAGAACAGAACTAGAACAGAACTAGAACAGAACTAGAACAGAACTAGAACAGAATAACTAGAACAGAACTAAACAGAACTAGAACAGAACTAGAACAGAACTAGAACAGAACTAGAACAGAACTAGAACAGAACTAGAACAGAACTAGAACAGAACTAGAACAGAACTAGAACAGAACTAGAACAGAACTAGAACAGAACAGAACTAGAACAGAACTATGAACAGAACTAGAACAACTAGAACAACTAGAACAGAACTAGAACAGAACTAGAACAGAACTAGAAACAGAACTAGAACAGAAACTAGAACAGAACTAGAACAGAACTATGACAGAACTAGAACAGAACTAGAAACAGAACTAGAACAGAACAGAACAACTAGAACAGAACTAGAACAGAAACTAGAACATAACTAGAACAGAACCTAGAACATAGAACTAGAACAGAACTAGAACAGGAACGAGAACAGAACTAGAATCAAGAACTAGAACGAGGAACTAGAACAGAACTAGAAAACAGAAACTAAAAACAGAACTAGACAGAACTAGAACAGAACTAGAACAGTATACTGAGAACAGAACGCCAGAGTATAACTAGAAATACAATACAACTAATAACAGAACTATAATCCTACCAAAATGTAGGGTGTTGCAACAATAAAAACGCAAACTGCTACAAAATAACATATTTGGTATAAAAAATTATACAATTTTCTCTCAAGCATTTTGTTACTATTGTAGTTATTGTTTGTAGATAATAAGCTTACTTTCATACATACTAGTCCTGCATATACATACACACATATGTAGGTAATATATACATACACATTTATGTATG
This sequence comes from Lucilia sericata, assembly GCF_015586225.1. Lineage (NCBI taxonomy): Eukaryota > Metazoa > Arthropoda > Insecta > Diptera > Calliphoridae > Lucilia > Lucilia sericata. The sequence goes on along the minus strand of NW_023994721.1, from coordinate 215,055 downwards.
TATAAAATACATATATATGACACTTATTTATTATCATTTATTTGTAAGTTTTACTATATTTGAGTTTTCAAAGGGACCAGAGATCTTTATATATAAATGTGTATATTGTCCTTTGTTCCTTAATATTTAAGGATGTAGACCAAATAAAAAAAAGAAGAAGTCTAGGAAAAAAAGGACATATGTTTCATATTATATAAAATAACACAATTTGTGACAACTATTGACACTTGTATTATTAGCACAAGTATTTCTTTACAATTTCATTGGGTTTCATTTTTTCTTTATTTTCTTGGTTTTAGAAGGTTACATATATTATACACTTTGTTCCTAATTTTGTATTTGATAAATATTTGATTTAAACAACAAGTGAAATATTAGGAAATTGTATAAATGGAACAAGATAAAGGCAGAAACCTAAGCAAGAACTTTAAATTTAATCAAGATTTTTTAGAAAGTCTTTAAGGCAGTTACAAATTCTATTGAAAATCAAACATTAAATAAGCTTTAAATTAATTCAAAATTTCAATTTTCAAATTAAATTTACAACATTTTGAATGTTTTTGATGTAAAAAGAAAAAAACGTTCCGTAAACTGTCAAAACCACTTGTTAGGAGTACCAAGAAAAGGACAAATAAAATCAAACAAACTGCTCCAGAAGCCCACAAAAAATTGTACAAATAAAACTTTGACACCAAAAGTGTCAAACAATTTTAACTGAAAAAAACTCAAACAGACTCTTACAACATAACAACTAAAACAACTCAAACAAAAATCAATAAACCTCAAAACAAAAAACAAATATAAAACCAACACAAAAAAAAAACTTGGCTAAGAAATCAAAAACATTTAGATAAAAAATTACTCAATAAAAAAAATCACAAAAATATTTATATATTAAAAACCAACTACAAAACATGGCCACATAGCTAACCAAGTCCATAAACCATTTTACAAATGAAAAAAATTTTGAAATTTTTTTCTTACCATTTCAAAATAGACAGCAACAAGTTAAAGTGTTCATGATTTAATACATAAAACTAGAAAAAATATAGAAATTTGCATAGAAATTGGAAATCTTCTTGTATTTCCTTGCGTGACTTTATTATTGAGAACATAAAAAAGTTTTATAAATATTTGTGAGTACTGTTGAAAATGATTTTGTTGTGCTAAAGTGAAGACTTCCTTCCGTTTGCTTTGTTTTCTTAAAGGCTTGAATCTTAAAAAAAAATCATTTATCTAAATTAAAATTTTTAAGATTCATAAATATTTTAATACAGAAACACCACTACAGTATTTTTTAATTCACCAGTTTAATAGCTAGCAATATATCAATTCTGTTCTAGTTGTGTACTAGTTGTGTTCTAGTTCTGTTCTAGTTCTGTTCTAGTTCTGTTCTAGTTGTGTTCTAGTTCTGTTCTAGTTCTGTTCTAGTTCTGTTCTAGTTCTTATGCTGTTAGTTCTGTTCTAGTTCTGTTCTAGTTCTGTTCTAGTTCTGTTGTAGTTCTGTTCTAGTTCTGTTCTAGTTCTGTTCTAGTTCTGTCTAGTTCTGTTCTAGTTCTAGTCTGTTCTAGTTCTGTTCTGGTTCTGTTCTAGTTCTGTTCTGGGTTCTGTTCTAGTTCTGGTTCTAGTTCTGTTCTAGTTCAAGTTCTAGTTCAGTTCTTAGTTCAGTTCGAGTTCTGTTCTAGTTCTGTTCTAGTTCTGTTCTAGTTCTGTTCATGTTCAGTTCAGGTTCTGTTAGTTCTGTTCTAGTTCTGGTTCTAGTTCTGTTCTAGTTCTGTTCTAGTTCTGTTCTAGTTCTGTTCTAGTTCTGGTTCTAGTTGTCTAGTTCTGTTCTAGTTCTGTTCTAGTTCTGTTCTAGTTCTGTTCTAGTTCTGTTCTAGTTCTGTTCTAGTTCGGTTCTAGTTGTCTAGTTCTGTTCTAGTTCTGTTCTAGTTCTGTTTAGTTCTTCTAGTTCTGTTCTAGTTCTGTTCTAGTTCTGTTCTAGTTCTGTTCTAGTTCTGTTCTAGTTCTGTTCTAGTTCTGTTCTAGTTCTGTTCTAGTTTCTGTTCTAGTTCTGTTCTAGTTCTGTTCTAGTTCTGTCTAGTTCTGTTCTAGTTCTGTTCTAGTTCTGTTCTAGTTCTGTTCTAGTGTTCTAGTTCTGTTCTAGTTCTGTTCTAGTTCTGTTCTAGTTCTGTTCTAGTTCTGTTCTAGTTCTGTTCTAGTTCTGTTCTAGTTCTGTTCTAGTTCTGTTCTAGTTCTGTTCTAGTTCTGTTCTAGTTCTGTTCTAGTTCTGTTCTAGTTCTGTTCTAGTTCTGTTCTGTTCTAGTTCTGTTCTAGTTCTGTTCTAGTTCTGTTCTAGTTCTGTTCTAGTTCTGTTCTAGTTCTGTTCTAGTTCTGTTCTGTTCTAGTTCTGTTCTAGTTCTGTTCTAGTTCTGTTCTAGTTCTGTTCTAGTTCTGTTCTAGTTCTGTTCTAGTTCTGTTCTAGTTCTGTTCTAGTTCTGTTCTAGTTCTGTTCTAGTTCTGTTCTAGTTCTGTTCTAGTTCTGTTTCTAGTTCTGTTCTAGTTCTGTTCTAGTTCGTTCTAGTTCTGTTCTAGTTCTGTTCTAGTTGTGTTCTAGTTCTGTTCTAGTTCTGTTCTAGTTCTGTTCTAGTTCTGTTCTAGTTCTGTTCTAGTTCTGTTCTAGTTCTGTTCTAGTTCTGTTCTAGTTCTGTTCTAGTTCTGTTCTAGTTCTGTTCTAGTTCTGTTCTAGTTCTGTTCTAGTTCTGTTCTAGTTCTGTTCTAGTTCTGTTCTAGTTCTGTTCTAGTTCTGTTCTAGTTCTGTTCTAGTTCTGTTCTAGTTCTGTTCTGTTAGTTCTGTTCTAGTTCTGTTCTAGTTCTGTTCTAGTTCTGTTCTAGTTCTGTTCTAGTTCTGTTCTAGTTCTGTTCTAGTTCTGTTCTAGTTCTGTTCTAGTTCTGTTCTAGTTCTGTTCTAGTTTGTTCTAGTTCTGTTCTAGTTCTGTTCTAGTTCTGTTCTAGTTCTGTTCTAGTTCTGTTCTAGTTCTGTTCTAGTTGTTCTAGTTCTGTTCTAGTTCTGTAGTTCTGTTCTAGTTCTGTTCTAGTTCTGTTCTAGTTCTGTTCTAGTTCTGTTCTAGTTCTGTTCTAGTTCTGTTCTAGTTCTGTTCTAGTTCTGTTCTAGTTCTGTTCTAGTTCTGTTCTAGTTCTGTTCTAGTTCTGTTCTAGTTCTGTTCTAGTTCTGTTCTAGTTCTGTTCTAGTTCTGTTCTAGTTCTGTTCTAGTTCTGTTCTAGTTCTGTTCTAGTTCTGTTCTAGTTCTGTTCTAGTTCTGTTCTAGTTCTTTCTAGTTCTGTTCTAGTTCTGTTCTAGTTCTGTTCTAGTTCTGTTCTAGTTCTGTCTAGTTCTGTTCTAGTTCTGTTCTAGTTCTGTTCTAGTTCTGTTCTAGTTCTGTTCTAGTTCTGTTCTAGTTCGTTCTAGTTCTGTTCTAGTTCTGTTCTAGTTATGTTCTAGTTCTAGTTGTGTTCTAGTTCTAGTTCTGTTCTAGTTCTGTTCTAGTTCTGTTCTAGTTCTGTTCTAGTTCTGTTCTAGTTCTGTTCTAGTTCTGTTCTAGTTCTGTTCTAGTTCTGTTCTAGTTCTGTTCTAGTTCTGTTCTAGTTCTGTTCTAGTTCTGTTCTAGTGCTGTTCTAGTTCTGTTCTAGTTCTGTTCTAGTTGTGTTCAAGTTGTGTTCTAGTTGTGTTCTAGTTGTGTTTTAGTTGTGTTCTAGTTGTGTTCTAGTTGTGTTCTAGTTGTGTTCTAGTTCTGTTCTAGTCCTTTTCTAGTTCTAGTTCTGTTCTAGTTCTGTTCTAGTTGTATTCTAGTTCTGTTCTAGTTCTGTTCTAGTTCTGTTCTAGTTGTGTTCAAGTTGTGTTCTAGTTGTGTTCTAGTTGTGTTTTAGTTGTGTTCTAGTTGTGTTCTAGTTGTGTTCTAGTTCTGTTCTAGTTCTGTTCTAGTTCTGTTCTAGTTGTGTTCTAGTTATGTTTTAGTTGTGTTCTAGTTGTGTTCTAGTTGTATTCTAGTTCTGTTCTTGTTCTGTTCTTGTTCTGCTCTAGTTTTGTTCTACCTCTGCTCTGATTATGTTCTACTTCTGCTGATTATTTTCTACTTCTGCTCTGATTATGTTCTAGTTCTATTGTAATTCCCTCCAATTCTGTTATATTTCCTTTGATTCATGTTATAAGTCCAGTGTAGCTCATTTCCCTTCTAATCATATTATCTTATTGTTTCCAGACAGTTTATAAATTTTGTGCTTTTCTCTATTTTTGCGTCTTATGATTTTTATATGTCTCATGCCTTAAATGAACTCTTTTCTTTACATTGCTTTAGGATGTTTATGGCCAATAATATTTTTTTATGATTTTTATTAGTCCATTTAGCATTTGAAGCCGAAGCAAGTTATGGGTTTAAAAGATCATATAATAATTCATTAGAAGATTTAGTGATTTGTTTTGTTAAGTTTTTTATTTTATATTTTTTATGTTTATATTTTTTCTCGTCTTTGGTAGATTGTGACAAATATTTGTTAACAACAGTTAGTAGGAGTTAAATGTAGTTCGTAGGGATTTAAATTAGGCATAAAAAAAGTTTTATTTAATATTGATGTGAAAATACAAATATATTGGAAATTGGGGAGTTAATGAAGCCATCTTTAGACTATAACTGCAATACTTTATATGAAAAAATGTATTCTGTTTATTACAAATCGACACTGTCCCAAAAGAGCGATCCAATTATGAAGTTACAATAACTTTACCCAGCTAATCCTGTACTTAATTAGCTCAAAATGTTGAGTGGTTTCAGCATAGTTTCGAAACATACACACTCGCACACACAGTCAATTTATATTCACTTTCTAAAATCGCAAATAATTCATATACATACCTCTTACAACACAACCAACAAAGTCAATGACTTTCAACACTTCTAATACATTTCAACGTAATTTGTTAAAGGTTCATTATTAAATTGTGTGTGGGCGTAAAGAACTGAATATATGTTTGTATACTGGTACATACATACATACCTCTATACATTGCACACAAAACTGACCATGACTGGAACATTATCCCAACATAATACAGTTGTAATTTACCGTGATTATATTCATTCCTGGTATGTGAATGTGTTTGGATTGTTTTTGCTGTTTTTTGCACTCGTGTTGGCTAGGGGCAACAAAACGGAAATCACGGCATCTGAGTCTTGTTTTTATTTTGCAACATTTTTTGTTTATTTTAGTTAGGAACCACCAACACTGCCATGAATCCCTGTATCATGGCTAACACGAAAAATAATGATAATTGCAAACTTTATATATGTACGGGTGTGTCTATGTATGAATTTAACTGTGTACGTGTTTGAGATTAACTTTGTGTTTGTATGTGGCCAGGTAACCCACATAATGTACTGTTAATGTATGTGTACAAACACTCATTTATACAAATACAAAAAACACATACATAAATGTATGGAGTGCCAGGAATAGTTGGTTTTTTCTAATCTCTAAGCAGTTGGCCGTATTTAAAAAAAAAAAAATTACTTAGTCAGTGTTAAAATTGTTTAAAGTCCGGGTATCTTCATAACTTTTAAAGATTAACATTCCCAACATATAATTTTATCTAATACTTAGTTCGCAAATATTTTAACAACTTTTCATCCTAACCTCCTATATATAATATTTTGTGTTAAAATATATTCATGCACTATGTATATGTTTATTTTTTGTTACATGTACGAGTCCAAATAAGGTGATAATATAATAAAAGACCTTGACTTATGGTTTCATTAAAGTTGAGGGCACCACACAAGATACTTCATCATAATGAAATTTCAAAGTAATTTTAAATATGATTGAAATATGTTTTATTCAGTAAATGATAAAGCAAAACCACTTTTATTTCAAATTTATACTAACGGTTTGTACTTTAAAGTTTAAAAATATAGTCAAAAATTTTTGTCTAGTCTATGGACTAGTCTAGTCTATAGTCCACTCTATAGTCTGGTCTATAGTATATAGTCTAGTCTATTGTGTAGTCTAGACTATGACTAAACAAGAACTGAACTAGAACTGAACTAGAACTGAACTAGAACTGAACTAGAACTGAACTAGAACTGAACTAGAACTGAACTAGAACTGAACTAGAACTGAACTAGAACTGAACTAGAACTAAACTAGAACTAAACTAGAACTGAACTAGAACTGAACTAGAACTGAACTAGAACTGAACTAGAATGAACTAGAACTGAACTAGAACTGAACTAGAACTGAACTAGAACTGAACTAGAACTGAACTAGAACTGAACTAGACTGAACTAGAACTGAACTAGAACTGAACTAGAACTGAACTAGAACTGAACTAGAACTGAACTAGAACTGAACTAGAACTGAACTAGAACTGAACTAGAACTGAACTAGAACTGAACTAGAACTGAACTAGAACTGAACTAGAACTGAACTAGAACTGAACTAGAACTGAACTAGAACTGAACTAGAACTGAACTAGAACTGAACTAGAACTGAACTAGAACTGAACTAGAACTGAACTAGAACTGAACTAGAACTGAACTAGAACTGAACTAGAACTGAACTAGAACTGAACTAGAACTGAACTAGAACTGAACTAGAACTGAACTAGAACTGAACTAGAACTGAACTAGAACTGAACTAGAACTGAACTAGAACTGAACTAGAACTGAACTAGAACTGAACTAGAACTGAACTAGAACTGAACTAGAACTGAACTAGAACTGAACTAGAACTGAACTAGAACTGAACTAGAACTGAACTAGAACTGAACTAGAACTGACTAGAACTGAACTAGAACTGAACTAGAACTGAACTAGAACTGAACTAGAACTGAACTAGAACTGAACTAGAACTGAACTAGAACTGAACTAGAACTGAACTAGAACTGAACTAGAACTGAACTAGAACTGAACTAGAACTGAACTAGAACTGAACTAGAACTGAACTAGAACTGAACTAGAACTGAACTAGAACTGAACTAGAACTGAACTAGAACTGAACTAGAACTGAACTAGAACTGAACTAGAACTGAACTAACTAAACTGAACTAGAACTGAACTAGAACTGAACTAGAACTGAACTAGAACTGAACTAGAACTGAACTAGAACTGAACTAGAACTGAACTAGACTGAACTAGAACTGAACTAGAACTGAACTAGAACTGAACTAGAACTGAACTAGAACTGAACTAGAACTGAACTAAACTGAACTAGAACAGAACTAGAACTGAACTAGAACTGAACTAGAACTGAACTAGAACTGAACTAGAACTGAACTAGAACTGAACTAGAACTGAACTAGAACTGAACTAGAACTGAACTAAACTGAACTAGAACTGAACTAGAACTGAACTAGAACTGAACTAGAACTGAACTAGAACTGAACTAGAACTGAACTAGAACTGAACTAGAACTGAACTAGAACTGAACTAGAACTGAACTGAACTAGAACTGAACTAGAACTGAACTAGAACTGAACTAGAACTGAACTAGAACTGAACTAGAACTGAACTAGAACTGAACTAGAACTGAACTAGAACTGAACTAGAACTGAACTAGAACTGAACTAGAACTGAACTAGAACAGAACTAGAACAGAACTAGAACAGAACTAGAAACAGAACTAGAACAGAACTAGAACAGAACTAGAACAGAACTAGAACAGAACTAGAACAGAACTAGAACAGAACTAGAACAGAACTAGAACAGAACTAGAACAGAACTAGAACAGAACTAGAACTGAACTAGAACTGAACTAGAACAGAACTAGAACAGAACTAGAACAGAACTAGAACAGAACTAGAACAGAACTAGAACAGAACTAGAACAGAACTAGAACAGAACTAGAACAGAACTAGAACAGAACTAGAACTGAACTAGAATTAAAAAAAAATCAAATTTCTTTAAGATTAAAGTAAAGTTTTTCAATCCTAAGCTTATTTTCTACAATTTCTTTTTTATTTCTTAATTCTTTATAACCATTCTTGACAATTACAACCACAACACCACTTTCATCGTTCATTTAACAACACCACTACTTACAATTAATTAAGTATACAACTAATACTCCACAACTAATCCTTTCATAAGTCATCACCAAGTATCACCCAGGTAGAACTGATAAACACCCTCTCAACTGCACACTATTAACTGACTAAACGTCTGCCTGTCAGTCCAACATTTGTCTTCTAACTGAGACTTTAATTTTTAACTTTTTACTTTAATACTTTTTCCTTAACACCTTAAGCTCCACTAACCGTCCAACAAACACCTTTTAATGACTTGGTGAAGGAAACCTTGAAGTAAAGAAACCAAGAAACTGTTTAACAGAAAAAAATTTTTCTTCTACTATTATCAGCCTAATTTTTCTTTTTATTGCGTGTAAATCCCCAGCAATTGAAGGCAGCCAGAAACCAAAAAAAAGGGTCATATAATAAATTGCTTTTACAGGCAATATACTACTTACAAAACCATTACAACCACAATAGTGAAAAGGACAAAAAATTAAGAAGTGAGAGAGAAAACACAAGCACTATTAGAGTAAATACAGCAAGCACAAGTTACTTTTGAATACGTGTGCATGTGTAGGTTTTTGCTGGTGTTAGTGGTATGAATTTCCCTAGGAAAAGGAAGTAAGGTTTTGTAATACAGAGAGATAATTACCCATATACAGGTCGACAAATCAATTTACGAGTGTTAAAATGGCAAATGATGTTGTTTTTCTTACTGTTCAATATAATGTTGCTGGTGGGGCGTCGTCTTCCAAAGATAACTTGCTTAATGAAGCAAAAAAAAAGTCTTACTAAAATAAGCAAATTTATTGCCTAGACTTTTTTGGGGTTTATTTCTAGAAGCACACATATAAAGACTGATTTTGTGGGGAGAGAAAAAGTAAAAGGATACAAAATTACAAGATCAATAAAACAAACAAAAAATGTATGTTTGTTGCCAAAATCTATAAAAAAGGAAGCAAAAAAGTATTTATTGGGAAAAATTTAATAGTTAAACGTTTAATACCAAAAGATACTTTTAGGAGTTTTAATTTCTAGAATTTTAGTTTTAAAGAATTAGACTAAAACTTCACAATTTAACAAAATTTTTATATTTTCTTTAAACTGAACTATAATTACAAATATCCCTTAATGTTAGGCACTCAATTTTAATACTTTTAATAAATTGTTTCTAAATAAGCCTAAAAATATGCTTTACTTCCGCTTGAAATGTTATATACAGTAAACAAATATTAACAATTTGTTCAAACCAATATAAAACTATAGCCTACATTTAGGCTTATACCACAACAAAATCAAAGCATATTTGCAGGGTTCATTTAATTTAATGATGTTTAATTTCACATGAAACAAAACTACACTTCAACTGCACCTTTTTTTACAATCGCACAGTCGATAAAACAAATGATTTCACTCGCCAAACTAAACTTCTCAGTATTTGAAATAAATCTTTATGGTTTTGAATACAATTTACACTAACAAATTAAAACAATAACAGCAAAAACAACAGCAATAAGGTTAACAATCAAATTCATACAAATCATCAATAATAAAACAAAAAATGGAAAAAAAAAAACCTTCTAATTCATTGAAGCATTAACAGTTCTCTTTTATTGTTTCTACGATTTTTTTGGTTCAAAACCCCAAAATAACTGGGTTAGAACATGATGATGTAAAGCAACAAAAAAAAACAAAAGAACATTTTTTCTCTTTACCGCTACAAAACCCAGCCAACACCAAAACCTAACAAAAGTGAATACAAATCTGAAAAACAACGAAATCCTTATAATAGAGAGAATAAACAAATAAACTCATAAAACAAAAATGAATGAATGGAAATGAACAAAAAACAGATTAAAGAAATATTCACACATCTTTAGCTGAATTTCTAGACAAGACGGAAAAATAGACAGACCAACAGACCAAAAAAAACATGGGTTTTATTAACTAATTTTAAAGGGAAGGAAACCTTTGTAAAGGAAGTCATACTATAGTCATGGTCTTATTATAGTTTCACCATAAAGAAGACATAGTCTAGTCTAGTCTAGTCATAGTCTAGTCATAGTCTAGTCATAGTCTAGTCATAGTCTAGTCATAGTCTAGTCATAGTCTAGTCATAGTCTAGTCATAGTCTAGTCATAGTCTAGTCATAGTCTAGTCATAGTCTAGTCATAGTCTAGTCATAGTCTAGTCATAGTCTAGTCATAGTCTAGTCATAGTCTAGTCATAGTCTAGTCATAGTCTAGTCATAGTCTAGTCATAGTCTAGTCATAGTCTAGTCATAGTCTAGTCATAGTCTAGTCATAGTCTAGTCATAGTCTAGTCATAGTCTAGTCATAGTCTAGTCATAGTCTAGTCATAGTCTAGTCATAGTCTAGTCATAGTCTAGTCATAGTCTAGTCATAGTCTAGTCAGTCTAGTCATAGTCTAGTCATAGTCTAGTCATAGTCTAGTCATAGTCTATCATAGTCTAGTCATAGTCTAGTCATAGTCTAGTCATAGTCTAGTCATAGTCTAGTCATAGTCTAGTCATAGTCTAGTCATAGTCTAGTCATAGTCTAGTCATAGTCTAGTCATAGTCTAGTCATAGTCTAGTCATAGTCTAGTCATAGTCTAGTCATAGTCTAGTCATAGTCTAGTCTAGTCTAGTCATAGTCTAGTCATAGTCTAGTCATAGTCTAGTCATAGTCTAGTCATAGTCTAGTCATAGTCTAGTCATAGTCTAGTCATAGTCTAGTCATAGTCTAGTCATAGTCTAGTCATAGTCTAGTCATAGTCTAGTCATAGTCTAGTCATAGTCTAGTCATAGTCTAGTCATAGTCTAGTCATAGTCTAGTCATAGTCTAGTCATAGTCTAGTCATAGTCTAGTCATAGTCTAGTCATAGTCTAGTCATAGTCTAGTCATAGTCTAGTCATAGTCTAGTCATAGTCTAGTCATAGTCTAGTCATAGTCTAGTCATAGTCTAGTCATAGTCTAGTCATAGTCTAGTCATAGTCTAGTCATAGTCTAGTCATAAGTCTAGTCATAATCTAGTCATATCTAGTCATAATCTAGTCATAGTCTAGTCATAGTCTAGTCATAGTCTAGTCATAGTCTAGTCATAGTCTAGTCATAGTCTAGTCATAGTCTAGTCATAGTCTAGTCATAGTCTAGTCATAGTCTAGTCATAGTCTAGTCATAGTCTAGTCATAGTCTAGTCATAGTCTAGTCATAGTCTAGAACTGTACTAGAACTGAACTAAAACTGAACTGGAACTGAACTGGAACTGAAGTAAAACTGAACTGGAACTGAACTAGAACTGAACTAGAACTGAACTAGAACTGAACTATAATTCAACTAGAACTAAACTAGATTATTCAGAAAAGAACTAAAAATAAACTTAGCATACATTCCCTTAATTTTATAAATTTTATTTCGTGTTACAAAATCATTTAAATAAATTTACGCACAAATATATTTATGTTTAATATTTTGTTTATTTTTTGGAAAATATGTTCTAGATGAATAAATAGAATAATAGTCTGATTGTTTGTCTATTTTTCAGAATTATTGTTAATGTCTATAATTTATAAAAAAATTATATATCCAAAGTTTGATTTGCCATATAAAATGAAAAATTATCATAAAGACAAACATTTTTTATTTGTAGGAATATAAATGTTTTATAGTTTGTTTTACAGCATATTTATTTTTAGCTTTTTTATAACAAGCACTTTCTTTTGTTGTCAGAAATCATAAAATGTATTATGATTCTTGAAAAGTATAACACAGGCAAAATAGTTGGAAGTTTTCTTTCTTTATAGTTTGTGCTAAATATTTTTATGCTCGATTAGTTAGGATATTATTTTTCTAAGAAGATTATGTGTTTTTATAAAAAGTTTCTTAACAATGTATTCATAAGTGGAGGATTTTTAAAGCATATTTTACAAGTGTTTCTTTTATTGAATTATACAGCATATGTTAAGGATATTTGATAAATAGTTGTAATCATGCCTCAGCAATCTATAAGCAAATTCTACCAAAAGTTGTTTGTTAACTTTATGGTTTAATTTTCAATATTTAAGATTACTTAACTATAGTTATAATTTAGTTTCCTATTACAAGGTTTAGACAGCATAACTGCATGGAAATTAATCACAAGAAGCATTGCTCTTGTGTAAAGTTTGTTACACTTTATAAAACCTCACTTTTGTTTTATAAACTAAATTAATCAAAAGTCATTGAATTTATTTGACTACACAGACAATAAACAATAGCAAAAACTACACTATTTTCTACCACAGCTTCACTTTGACCTTTAAAAGAAGTGAATTTTACAGTCACTTTAAAATTAACGGCAAAGTAAGCTCGGCACGAGTATGTGTAGAAATTTACATACATATGTAATTCAAAGTAAGTAAATTGGGTAAACATACATACATACATAGAAGTGGTAGGTCCCTGCACACTTACAACTTGCAACAATATTCTTCTAGTCACAACGTATCTGTATAAAGTTGCCTCTGTTTAGGTGTCCTTAATATATGCAGTGTACAGGTATACTAGTGAGTCTGTGTCCATGGCAGTTAAATGTAAATACTTGATTTCCAACAAATAGCAACAGCACAATTTCAACGTTACCTAGTTGCAAGTACCAGTATGATTGCAATTACTTTTGCTTTCTCTTGTTTCAACAATATTTTTTCCCAGATTCACTTTTCGGTTGCTGGATGATGGTACTTGTAACCGTAACTCTTCAATTGTTATCTTGCTTGGATATGGAAAAACACCAACCGTAGCAAGAGCAAAATACTTGTTGATTATTTTTCCAAGATTCCAAGTCACTGGTATTACAACTTTTATTGCAGTTACTAGTACTTTAAATAAATTAGTAGCTTGTGATAAAAGACTGAATTTTTCAAAAAAAAAAAATAATAATAATATATAATGAGGTTTTTGAAGAACAGAACTAGAACTAGAACTGGAACAGGAACATAACAGGAACTAGAACAGAACTAGACAGAACTAGAACAGAACTAGAACAGAACTAGAACAGAACTAGAACAAACTAGAACAGAACTAGAACAGAACTAGAACAGAACTAGAACAGAACTAGAACAGAACTAGAACAGAACTAGAACAGAACTAGAACAGAACTAGAACAGAACTAGAACAGAACTAGAACTAGAATAGAACTAGAACAGAACTAGAACAGAACTTGAACAGAACTAAAACAGAACTAGAACAGAACTAGAACAGAACTAGAACAGAACTAAACAGAACTAGAACAGAACTAGAAAGAACTAGAACAGAACTAGAACAGAACTAAACAGAACTAGAACAGAACTAGAACAGAACTAGAACAGAACTAGAACAGAACTAGAACAGAACTAGAACAGAACTAGAACAGAACTAGAACAGAACTAGAACAGAACTAGAACAGAACTAGAATAGAACTAGAACAGAACTAGAACAGAACTAACAGAACTAAACATAACTAGAACAGAACTAGAACAGAACTAGAACAGAACTAGAACAGAACTAGAACAGAACTAGAACAGAACTAGAACAGAACTAGAACAGAACTAGAACAGAACTAGAACAGAACTAGAACAGAACTAGAACAGAACTAGAACAACTAGAACAGAACTAGAACAGAACTAGAACAGAACTAGAACAAACTAGAACAGAACAGAACTAGAACAGAACTAGAACAGAACTAGAACAGAACTAGAACATACTAGAACAGAACTAAACAAACTAGAACAGAACTAGAACAGAACTAGAACAGAACTAGAACAAACTAGAACAGAACTAGAACAGAACTAGAACAGAACTAGAACAGACTAGAACAGAACTAGAACAGAACTAGAACAGAACTAGAACAGAACTAGAACAGAACTAGAACAGAACTAGAACGAACTAGAACAGAACTAGAACAGAACTAGAACAGAACTAGAACAGAACTAGAACAGAACTAGAACAGAACTAGAACGAACTAGAACAGAACAGAACTAGACAGAACTAGAACAGAACTAGAACAGAACTAGAACAGAACTAGAACAGAACTAGAACAGAACGAACATACTAGAAAAGAACTAGAATCAGAACTAGAACAGAAACTAGAACAGAAACTAGAACAGAACTAGAACAGAACTAGAAACAGAACTAGAACAGAACTAGAACAGAACTAGAACAGAACTAGAACAGAACTAGAACAGAACTAGAACAGAACTAGAACAGAACTAGAACAGAAACTAGAACAGAGAACTAGAACAGAACTAGAACAGAACTAGAACAGAACTAGACGAACTAGACAGAACTAGAACAGAACTAGAACAGAACTAGAACAGAACTAGAACAGAACTAGAAACAAACTAGACAGAACTAGAACAGAACTAGAACAGAACTAGAACAGAACTAGAACAGACTAGAACAGAACTAGAACAGAACTAGAACAGAACTAGAACAGAACTAGAACAGAACTAGAACAGAACTAGAACAGAACTAGAACAGAACTAGAACAGAACTAGAACAGAACTAGAACAGAACTAGAACAGAACTAGAACAGAACTAGAACAGAACTAGAACAGAACTAGAACAGAACTAGAACAGAACTAGAACAGAACTAGAACAGAACTAGAAACAGAACTAGAACAGAACTAGAACAGAACTAGAACAGAACTAGAACAGAACTAGAACAGAACTAGAACAGAACTAGAGCAGAACTAGAACAGAACTAGAACAGAACTAGAACAGAACTAGAACAGAACTAGAACAGTACTAGAACAGAACTAGAACAGAACTAGAACAGAACTAGAACAGAACTAGAACAGAACTAGAACAGAACTAGAACAGAACTAGAACAGAACTAGAACAGAACTAGAACAGAACTAGAACAGAACTAGAACAGAACTAGAACAGAACTAGAACAGAACTGGAACCAGAACAAGTTGAAGTTAACTACATTTGATTCCAACTAAAAAATATACTTTTTTACCAAAACTAACAAAAGTTACATGTTAACCAACAATACGTTGATTTATTTCGTTATATGGTAATTTTCCTAATGATATTAAATGAGTTATTTCTTTTTCAAATTGAACATGCTGCGATTTGTGCTTTATTTAACAAAATTTGTAAAATATAAAGACGTTTTAAAATACTTATACAGTTTGTAAAAATTAAGAGGTATTGTTGTTAATAAAAAACATTTACTTAAACATAAGTACTTCCTTTTCTTCAACAGAAAATAGATTAAATTAAGTGGAAAAGTTTATACAGAAGACAACAGCAAAAAGGAATAAACTTTAAACAATTTAGTTTTCATAAAAGTAAATTTTATCTTAATATAGATGTAAAATGTTTAAAAACAGCAGAAATCATAAACCTTGAAAAAAGGTTAAAAAGGTTACAAGTTTAAATAAAATTAAAGTATACTTTTTGGGGTTTATGCTAAGAGGAGCAAAAATAAACAAACAGCAAAAAAGAGATACAAAACAAAATGCAGTTATGTTTATAATTGTTATAAAAATTTGTGTTTTTTTGGCAGAAAATAAAAACTTTTAAATTATTATGAATGTTAAAAAATGTAAAGCATACATTTGGGGGTTTTGGAAAAATATTTCAAAAAGGCTGTTTTTAGGCATTTTTCTAAAAGAACAATTTTTTTTTTGTAAAAGAAACTTTTTTTTTGGTAATTTATGAAAGGAACTTAGTTGTGTTTACAAAGTGTTAATAAAAAGTGGCCTTGGAGTTGTTAAAGTGAAATGAAAATTTTAGTTGGAGATGCATGTAAGAAGATCTTTTAGTTAAGAACTTATTTTAAGAGAAACAAGGCAAACATAAAATGCAAAATAATTTAGAATTAATTAGCTGAACAAATATTTTGAAATACAAATTTGAACCACACGACATATGACTAATATTTAATTCGCATTATTTTGACAAAACTTAAAATTACTTGGAAAGTACTGAATTAATTTTTCATTTTTTTTAAAAAACTTCTACAATTTAGAACTCCAAGCTACACAAAATTTCGAAAAATGTTTTGTTTTGAAAAATATTTATAAAATCCCAACAAACTCCAACAGCTGCTTGTTGGAAAATATTAAAAAACCACGAAATTTTTTCCCCTAAATTGCTTATATTTAAATCAAAAATAAGACAAACAAATGCAAGCAATTGATTTTTATATATTTCTTTTTAATTTTTTATTCTTTCCATTGTTAAATCCTGATTGTTAGTGATTTGTTCACTCGCATTTTTATTTTGTTTTGTATTTTTACTAAAAAATATAACAAAAAGTACTCATGTTTAAATCATGTCTAATACCCTAAAGCCACTTGAAAATATATTGTTAACAACATGTGTTTTGTGTTCGTTTGTACATTATTAGGAACAGCTTTACACAAACAATCTCCCAGCCGCCAGTTGCGAGTGGGAGTGGAGTCCTGGTAACCAAACATATTGAACAAAAAAATATATTTACAATGGATTGGAATATGAAGAAAGTATATTATATTTATTTTTGATGTTATGCCAGAGAATCAAATGTAATCATTATGAATAACGTCAAGTACGTAAAAAGTCTGGCATTTTTTTTTTTTTTTTTTGAATTTTCTTTTTACTTGGTTGGAAGGGGTGGCGAAAGAAGGGTATAGAACTTGAGGAATTATAGGGATTTAAACTTAAGTGCGAAGATATGAAGTAATAAAAACTAAAGGAAATCAGTTAGACAAGAAGTTTACTAAATGAAATGTAAGTGAAGCGAAAAAGGTGTAATATCCTTTTAAAACCCTAAGTGAGCAAAAGTTTAATTCAATAGAAATTGTAACTTCTAAAAGTTAAGATAAACGACTAAAACTAAAAAAACAGCAAATTTTATAGCTAGTTCTGTCCTAGTTTTAGTTCTGTTCCAGTTCTGTTCTAGTTCTGTTCTAGTTCTGTTCTAGTTCTGTTCTAGATCTGTTCTAGTTCTGTTCTAGTTCTGTTCTAGTTCTGTTCCAGTTCTGTTCTAGTTCTGTTCTAGTTCTGTTCTAGTTCTGTTCTAGTTCTAGTTCTTTCTAGTTCTAGTTCTAGTTCTGTTCTAGTTCTGTTCTAGTTCTGTTCTAGTTCTGTTCTAGTTCTGTTCTAGTTCTGTTCTAGTTCTGTTCTAGTTCTGTTCTAGTTCTGTTCTAGTTCTGTTCTAGTTCTGTTCTAGTTCTGTTCTAGTTCTGTTCTAGTTCTAGTTCTGTCTAGTCCTAGTTCTGTTCTAGTTCTGTTGTAGTTCTGTTCTAGTTCTGTTCTAGTTCTGTTCTAGTTCTGTTCTAGTTCTGTTCTAGTTCTGTTCTAGTTCTGTTCTAGTTCTGTTCTAGTTCTGTTCTAGTTCTGTTCTAGTTCTGTTCTAGTTCTGTTCTAGTTCTGTTCTAGTTCTGTTCTAGTTCTGTTCTAGTTCTGTTCTAGTTCTGTTCTAGTTCTGTTCTAGTTCTGTTCTAGTTCTGTTCTAGTTCTGTTCTAGTTCTGTTCTAGTTCTGTTCTAATTCTGTTCTAGTTCTGTTCTAGTTCTATTCTAGTTCTGTTCTAGTTCTGTTCTAGTTCTGTTCTAGTTCTGTTCTAGTTCTGTTCTAGTTCTGTTCTAGTTCTGTTCTAGTACTGTTCTAGTTCTGTTCTAGTTCTGTTCTAGTTCCGTTCTAGTTCTGTTCTAGTTCTGTTCTAGTTCTATTCTAGTTCTTTCTAGTTCTGTTCTAGTTCTGTTCTAGTTCTGTTCTAGTTCTGTTCTAGTTCTGTTCTAGTTCTGTTCTAGTTCTGTTATAGTTCTGTTCTAGTTCTGTTCTAGTTCTGTTCTAGTTCTGTTCTAGTTCTGTTCTAGTTCTGTTTTAGTTCTGTTCTAGTTCTGTTCTAATACTGTTCTAGTTCTGTTCTAGTTCTGTTCTAGTTCTGTTCTAGTACTGTTCTAGTTCTGTTCTAGTTCTGTTCTAGTTCTGTTCTAGTTCTGTTCTAGTTCTGTTCTAGTTCTGCTCTAGTTCTATTCTAGTTCTGTTCTAGTTCTGTTCTAGTTCTGTTCTAGTTCTGTTCTAGTTCTGTTCTAGTTCTGTTCTAGTTCTGTTCTAGTTCAGTTCTAGTTCTGTTTAGTTATGTTCTGTTTAGTTATGTTCTGTTCTAGTTCTGTTCTAGTTCTGTTCTAGTTCTGTTCTAAGTTCTGCTCAAGTTCTGTTCTAGTTCTGTTCTAATTCTGTTCTAGTTCTGTTCTAGTTCTGTTCTAGTTCTGTTCTAGTTCTAGTTCTGTTCTAGTTCTGTTCTAGTTCTGTTCTAGTTCTGTTCTAGTTCTGTTCTAGTTCTATTCTAGTTCTGTTCTAGTTCTGTTCTAGTTCTGTTCTAGTTCTGTTCTAGTTCTGTTCTAGTTCTGTTCTAGTTCTGTTCTAGTTCTGTTTTAGATTTAATTATGTTTTGTTCATTTTAATTAATATAATTTAAAGTACAAAATTTAATTATTTTAACAAAATCATAAAATAATTGTTATTGTTTTGCCAACATATAAATATTATTGTTGATTCGAGCCTATTAAAGACTTTTAATTATTGATGAACTCGTAAATACATAATGTTTGTGTGTGAATGTGTGGTATAATATGATGTGTTGATGATTGCAATCAGCAACATGCTGGGATATTATGATTATTTTCATTATATTATAGTTTTTATTAATAAATGAAAGGAATATTAAAATAATATGGAATTTTATTTTAAAGGCCTGGTAGGAAAATCCAGATATTGAATTCTTAAATACTTTTTGTAATATGTATAACATGCTTTGAACTTTTTGTTCAATTTTCACTGGTGAGCATTTATTCAAAGGTTATAAAAATTACATCTTATCTTGCAAACATAAAGTATATTCAATTTGCTTTGTTTTTGAAAGATACTTGTGACAATTTTTCCTATCTACCTCGTTGCCCATTTAACATTCATGAAGTACATGAACATTTTATATAAATTTGTTAGTAGGTACCTCTTATATATTTTTCTGTTTGCTTATACAAAATGTGTATTTGTAATAAATATTTTACAAAAATTATTTTTAATTATTGTTGCAAATAATGCAAAACTTAATTTAATTTAAAAACTAAAGTTTTTTTTAATAATCTAATTTGCTTCTATTTCGAAAATAGTAAATGAAAATGTACCAAAATAATTAAATATATTAAAAATAAGCTATTAAAAAAACACATTTTACCAGTTCTAGTTCAATTCTAGTTCAGTTCTAGTTCAGTTCTAGTTCAGTTCTAGTTCAGTTCTAGTTCAGTTCTAGTTCAGTTCTAGTTCAGTTCTAGTTCAGTTCTAGTTCAGTTCTAGTTCAGTTCTAGTTCAGTTCTAGTTCAGTTCTAGTTCAGTTCTAGTTCAGTTCTAGTTCAGTTCTAGTTCAGTTCTAGTTCAGTTCTATTTCAGTTCTATTTCAGTTCTAGTTCAGTTCTAGTTCAGTTCTAGTTCAGTTCTAGTTCAGTTCTAGTTCAGTTCTAGTTCAGTTCTAGTTCAGTTCTAGTTCAGTTCTAGTTCAGTTCTAGTTCAGTTCTAGTTCAGTTCAGTTTTAGTTCAGTTCTAGTTCAGTTCTAGTTCAGTTCTAGTTCAGTTCTAGTTCAGTTCTAGTTCAGTTCTAGTTCAGTTCTAGTTCAGTTCTAGTTCAGTTCTAGTTCAGTTCTAATTCAGTTCTAGTTCAGTTCTAGTTCAGTTCTAGTTCTGTTCTAGTTCAGTTCTAGTTCAGTTCTAGTTCAGTTCGAGTTCAGTTCTATTTCAGTTCTATTTAAGTTCTAGTTAAGTCTAGTTCAGTTCTAGTTCAGTTCAGTTCTAGTTCAGTTCTAGTTTAGTTGTATTCATATTCTAGACAAATATCTTTAACATGTTTTACCTCCTTTATGACCTTTTAAACAATTGTTATTTAATATTGTCTTATTATATTTTACCATTTTAATCCCGTTTTTTTCTTATTAATCATCTGTTTTTGTATAAAAATCTCCATAATTGCTTGCAATTAAAATGTCATGAAATTCAATATTATCATTAAGTTTTTCTCTTTTAAAATTTATATTACAATTATAACCCAAGGATATGTATATCGGATGTAAAATCAAAAAAATCTCATACACACAACCAGACAGAATACCATAAAAACAAACCCAGTACGGAGAAAATATTAACAAACCACACAATTAACAAAAATTTAAGAAGTAATTATTAAAAGTAGGCTTTCATAATAATAACAATAATATCTTTTTTATTTTTTGTTTTATTTTTTATATATACAATCGAATTTTTATCTCATTTCATTCTTTAAAGTGATTATTTAAACACTTATATATGCAGACAGAGAAGTAGAAAAGTTTTAGTGAATTTTATTAAAAAAGAATCGTATTAATAGTCAGGTTATTTATTAACTGACCTATCAGGATACCCATTTTCGAAACTAACGCACAAGGGTCTTCACTTATTGTACAATAAAGCAATATTTTGCCATCCTAATTGCAATAAATTTGTTTGTATCAAATTTATAACATTTAAAATTTGCTTGCCCCCCTCTTATTATTAAACTTTATTTCCTATACCCCTTTATTTGACAACTATGTTAAATTTATGCACAGCAAGATATAGGACATATGTTAATTTTAACTCTTGCTTTTGTTATTTGTAAATCTTTATGCTTAAAATTATGTCATTTACATTATTATATCTCGTACAATAAGTATATGGCTTTAAACCATATTGTCTGACATTATAAACTTATTGTAGGATATGTATGTTTGTGGTTCTACATACAAACGTACATATGTTAAAATGCTTAAATTACTTACAGATATATAGATGTATAACGAGTATGAACAGATTTTTCAATATACGAGATAATCCTAAAATTGGATTCGAAGTTTTGTGAAAACGAAAATCAAACTACAACTAAAACTAGATACAGAACTGAAGCAGAACAGGAACAGAACTTAAAGAGAACTAGAACCAGAAATAGAACAGAACTAGAACAGAACTAGAACAGAACTAGAACCGAACTAGTACAGAACTAGACAGAACTAGAACAGAACTAGAACAGAACTAGAACAGAACTAGAACAGAACTAGAACAGAACTAGAACAGAACTAGAACAGAACCTAGAACAGAACTAGAACAGAACTAGAACAGAACTAGAACAGAACTCGAACAGAACTAGAACAGAACTAGAACAGAACTAGAACAGAACTAGAACAGAAATAGAACAGAACTAGAACAGAACTAGAACAGAACTAGAACAGAACTAGTACAGAACTAGAACAGAACTAGAACAGAACTAGAACAGAACTAGAACAGAACTAGAACAGAACTAGAACAGAACTAGAACAGAACTAGAACAGAACTAGAACAGAACTAGAACAGAACTAGAACAGAACTAGAACAGAACTAGAACAGAACTAGAACAGAACTAGAACAGAACTAGAACAGAACGAACAGAACTAGAACAGAACTAGAACAGAACTAGAACAGAACTAGAACAGAACTAGAACAGAACTAGAACAGAACTAGAACAGAACTAGAACAGAACTAGAACAGAACTAGAACAGAACTAGAACAGAACTAGAACGAACTAGAACAGAACTAGAACAGAACTAGAACAGAACTAGAACAGAACTAGAACAGAACTAGAACAGAACTAGAACAGAACTAGAACAGAACTAGAACAGAACTAGAACAGAACTAGAACAGAACTAGAACAGAACTAGAACAGAACTAGAACAGAACTAGAACAGAACTAGAACAGAACTAGAACAGAACTAGAACAGAACTAGAACAGAACTAGAACAGAACTAGAACAGAACTAGACAGAACTAGAACAGAACTAGAACAGAACTAGAACAGAACTAGAACAGAACTAGAACAGAACTAGAACAGAACTAGAACAGAACTAGAACAGAACTAGAACAGAACTAGAACAGAACTAGAACAGAACTAGAACAGAACTAGAACAGAACTAGAACAGAACTAGAAAGAACTAGAACAGAACTAGAACAGAACTAGAACAGAACTAGAACAGAACTAGAACAGAACTAGAACAGAACTAGAACAGAACTAGACAAACAGAACTGAGAACAGAACTAGAACAGAACTAGAACAGAACTAGAACAGAAACTAGAACAGAAACTAGAACAGAACCTACGAACTAGACAGAACTAGAACAGAACTAGAACAGAACTAGAACGAATAGCAGAACTTGAACAGAACTAGAACAGAACTAGAACAGAACTAGAACAGAACTAGAACAGAACTAGAACAGAACTAGAACAGAACTAGAACAGAACTAGAACAGAACTAGAACAGAACTAGAACAGAACTAGAACAGAACTAGAACAGAACTAGAACAGAACTAGAACAGAACTAGAACAGAACTAGAACAGAACTAGAACAGAACTAGAACAGAACTAACAAACTAGAACAGAACTAGAACAGAACTAGAACAGAACTAGAACAGAACTAGAACAGAACTAGAACAGAACTAGAACAGAACTAGACAGACTAGAACAGAACAGAACTAGAACAGAACTAGAACAGAACTAGAACAGAACTAGAACAGAACTAGAACAGAACTAGAACAGAACTAGAACAGAACTAGAACGAACTAGAACAGAACTAGAACTAGAACAGAACTAGAACAGAACTAGAAAGAACTAGAACAGAACTAGAACAGAACTAGAACAGACTAGAACAGAACTAGAACAGAACTAGAACAGAACTAGAACAGAACTAGAACAGAACTAGAACAGAACTAGAACAGAACTAGAACAGAACTAGACAGAACTAGAACAGAACTAGAACAGAACTAGAACAGAAACTAGAACAGAACTAGAACAGAACTAGAACAGAACTAGAACAGAACTAGACCAGAACTAGAACAGAACTAGAACAGAACTGACAGAACAGAACTAGAACAGAACTAGAACAGAACTAGAACAGAACTAGAACAGAACTAGAACAGAACTAGAACATAACTAAAACAGAACTAGAACAGAACTAGAACAGAAATAGACAGAACTAGAACAGAACCAGAACAGAACTAGAACAGAACTAGAACAGAACTGGAATAGAACTACAACAGAACTAAAACAGAACTAGAATAGAACAAACTAGAACGGAACTAGATCTGAACTAAGTAATTTTTATTAAAATTTCATATGTTCTATTTAAATATTATCAAAAATTTACAATTTTTACAAATCTAAAATTTTATATTTTATTTTCTAGAATTTTAATTTTTTAAAGATTTATCCACCTGTCTACTTTAATTCTTTTCGCTCTTAGCTGGTAGCCTTAATAATTGAACATGTTGATGTTTGTATGTGTAGACTATGTCCTGATATCTTTATGCATTTATTCGAAAATTCGTTTTATTTATAAATTATTTCATAAAACGTACGCAATTAAATATTGTTTACTTATGATGTCGATTTTAATATGAAAATGTAATCTTTTGAATGTAAATGCGAGTATATATGTATGTAAGTTATATTTATGCTTGTGGGTTACTGTGCAAGCACATGAGGCATAAGACTTATTTCTAGAAGTACTTAGTTAACAGGCCTTATACAGAAGTTGTAGAATTTCTCTTTTCTATCTTGTAGATATTAATTTGGATCAATATTTTTCCAAAATCACTTTTACAAAGAAACTAAAACGAGTATGAAAAATCGGTGGCCTTTCATAAGGCTTTAAAGAAATATAAATAAAACTGAATGTTTTGAGTAGATCGTTAAAAATGTTTCCAAAATTCTTCAAAGGCTCTACAAAAATATTAAAATAACCAAAAGAAATCTATAACCAGTCCATTTATAAGGCCTGGAAATTTAAGGCCGTTTGTTGACTGCAGTAAGATATAGGATATTTGTTTGCGTACCTGTGTTTACACAATTTATTGTTATGGTAATAATTAAAGTTAATATAATAACACTTTAGGCTGAAAAACAACAATAAATTTTCTTTTTTGAATTCAGCTCGTTTAAATTAAAATCTTTGAATGGAAAATTTTAAAGTTAAAGTTAAAAGACTAGGACAAAATAGACTCAGATTTTAAACTAAAAATTTACAATCTTTTTGTTTTCACACATTTCACTCCGATTTAACTTTTCTACGGTATTTTCCTAGTTTCGCCCATAAGATACTCTGCTACTCATATTATTTATCAATTAATTGTATATAATTGTGTATCTGGCGACCTTTAGGCATTATATTACAGATCATTAAAAATTTATTTATATTCGTTAACTCCTCCTTGTTTGTCCTGTTGCCAGTCATATTTGATTCTATCTTATAAATTATTCATACAATTTTTGTTTTAAAACTAATTTATGCTCCCTTTCTATGAAAATAAAGAAAAACAAAGCAAATCTTTAGGAATTTGTAAAAAAGAAGAAAATTAGGGATATCTCAGA
This sequence comes from Lucilia sericata, assembly GCF_015586225.1. Lineage (NCBI taxonomy): Eukaryota > Metazoa > Arthropoda > Insecta > Diptera > Calliphoridae > Lucilia > Lucilia sericata. The sequence continues at coordinate 190,598 of NW_023994721.1, read as the reverse complement.
TTTTGTAACAAGAACAGAACTCAACTAGAACTAAACTCGACTGAACTACAACCTGAACTAGAACTGAACTAGAATTGACCTACAACTGAACTAGAACTGAACTAGAACTGAACTAGAACTGAACTAGAACTGAACTAGAACTGAACTAGAACTGAATTAGAACTGAACTAGAACCGAACTAGAACTGAACTAGAACCTCGAACTGAACTAGAACTGAACTAAGAACTGAACTAGAACTGAACCTAGAACTGGACACTAGGAACTGAACTAGACTGAACATAAGAACTGAACTAGAACTGAACTAGAACTGAACTAGAACTGAACTAGAAACTGAACGAGAACTGAACAGAACTGAACTAGAACTGAACTAGAACTGAACTAGAACTGAACTAGAACTGAGAACTGAAACTAGAACTGAACTAGAACTGAACTAGAACTGAACTAGAACTGAACTAGAACTGAACTAGAACTGAACTAGAACTGAACTAGAACTTGAACTAGAACTGACTAGAATGAACTACTGAACTGAACTAGCTAACTGAACTAGAACTGAACTAGAACTGAACTAGAACTGAACTAGACTGAACTAGAACTGAACTAGAACTGAACTAGAACTGAACTAGAACTGAACTAGAACTGAACTAGAACTGAACTAGAACTGAACTAGAACTGAACTAGAACTGAACTAGAACTGAACTAGAACTGAACTAGAACTGAACTAGAACTGAACTAGAACTGAACTAGAACTGAACTAGAACTAACTACTGAACTAGACTGAACTAGAACTTAGAACTGAACTAGAACTGAACTAGAACTGAACTACTGAACTGAACTGAACTAGAACTGAACTAGAACTGAACTAGAACTGAACTAGAACTGAACTAGAACTGAACTAGAACTGAACTAGAACTGAACTAGAACTGAACTAGAACTGAACTAGAACTGAACTAGAACTGAACTAGAACTGAACTAGAACTGAACTAGAACTGAACTAGAACTGAACTAGAACTGAACTAGAACTGAACTAGAACTGAACTAGAACTGAACTAGAACTGAACTAGAACTGAACTAGAACTGAACTAGAACTGAACTAGAACTGAACTAGAACTGAACTAGAACTGAACTAGAACTGAACTAGAACTGAACTAGAACTGAACTAGAACTGAACTAGAACTGAACTAGAACTGAACTAGAACTGAACTAGAACTGAACTAGAACTGAACTAGAACTGAACTAGAACTGAACTAGAACTGAACTAGAACTGAACTAGAACTGAACTAGAACTGAACTAGAACTGAACTAGAACTGAACTAGAACTGAACTAGAACTGAACTAGAACTGAACTAGAACTGAACTAGAACTGAACTAGAACTGAACTAGAACTGAACTAGAACTGAACTAGAACTGAACTAGAACTGAACTAGAACTGAACTAGAACTGAACTAGAACTGAACTAGAACTGAACTAGAACTGAACTAGAACTGAACTAGAACTGAACTAGAACTGAACTAGAACTGAACTAGAAACTGAACTAGAACTGAACTAGAACTGAACTAGAACTGAACTAGAACTGAACAAGAACTGAACTAGAAACTGAACTAGAACTTAACTAGAACTGAACTAGAACTGAACTAGAACTGAACTAGAACTGAACTAGAACTGAACTAGAACTGAACTAGAACTGAACTAGAACTGAACTAGAACTGAACTAGAACTAAACTAGAACTGAACTGAAAACTTAATATTTTGAATGTTCTCTCCGCCTAAACTGTGATTCCCCTTAATTATAATGCGTTTTGTTTTTCCATAAAAACAATACCTAAATTTGCCCAGGCATCATTGTTTTACATTATGAAAAACAACACTATTTACATGGCCTTTTCATAAATTTTGAAATAACTCCCTCCCTACGACACCCAATTCACAAATCTGTACTCGAACAACAATAAAGCAACAGCAACTATAATAATAATAACAATAACAACAATAATAACAAGAGCGCAAAGTTATAACACCAACAACACTTGACATTTATCAAAATATAAAAAAATATTTGTATAATTTTACAAAAGGCACGAAACAAGCTGAAAAAAATGGTTGTAAATATAATAAAAATTACACTTAATTTGGCACATGAGTGTTTTAATACAAAAACACACAGATAGACAGACAGACAAAACAACACACTAACATTTTTCAAAGCAGACAGAGTCAAAATGTCTGTATGTTTAAGAGAGTATAGAAATGAGCGAATATTAAGTTTACAAGTGTTTGTGTTTTTTCTCACTTTTTCAAGTGTTTTTCCAAGTGTAAATGTGTGCGGTAGTGTGTAAATATATGTACAACATGATGCTTTACATACCAAAAACTGACACTTAACATGAAAAATCTGTTCATTGTTCTTTTATTTATTTCTCTTTTTTTTTTTTTTTTTTTTTTGTTTCTACGTTTGAAACAAAAAGGTCTGTTTGAGCGTCAGCCGGAAACGGAAACATTTTTATGGTTTTGTTTATGTATTTGAAGGTTGTATGCCAAATAATATTTGTGTTTATTAACATAAATACGTTATAAACGTATGGCTGGCTAAGTGTTTTTGGGTTTTGGTATTTGTTTTAAGGGGTTTGTATTTTGCTCTTTTGTTTTAGTGTTTATACTTAAACAAGTGTTAAATATCATTAGCAAATAATTATGTCAAACAATATGTATTATATATTGTTGGCATTTTGTGTAAGACAAGCAGAGAATGGGACTAGGGACAAAAAGTGTTATATTAGGGACTCTTTTATACAGAAGAATGCAAAATATGGTAGAAACAAGAACTGGGTATAGATTATATAGGTTAGAACAAGAACAGAACTAAAGCAGAACTAAGAACAAGAACAGAACTAGAACAGAACTAGAACAGAACTAGAACAGAACTAGAACAGAACTAGAACAGAACTAGAACAGAACTAGAACAGAACTAGAACAGAACTAGAACAGAACTAGAACAGAACTAGAACAAACTAGAACAGAACTAGAACAGAACTAGAACAGAACTAGAACAGAACTAGAACAGAACTAGAACAGAACTAGAACAGAACTAGAACAGAACTAGAACAGAACTAGAACAGAACTAGAACAGAACTAGAACAGAACTAGAACAGAACTAGAACAGAACTAGAACAGAACTAGAACAGAACTAGAACAGAACTAGAACAGAACTAGAACAGAACTAGAACAGAACTAGAACAGAACTAGAACAGAACTAGAACAGAACTAGAACAGAACTAGAACAGAACTAGAACAGAACTAGAACAGAACTAGAACAGAACTAGACAGAACTAGAACAGAACTAGAACAGAACTAGAACAGAACTAGAACAGAACTAGAACAGAACTAGAACAGAACTAGAACAGAACTAGAACAGAACTAGAACAGAACTAGAACATAACTAGAACAGAACTAGAACATAACTAGAACAGAACTAGAACAGAACTAGAACAGAACTAGAACAGAACTAGAACAGAACTAGAACAGAACTAGACAGAACTAGAACAGAACTAGAACAGAACTAGAACAGAACAAGAACAGAACTAGAACAGAACTAGAACATAACTAGAACAGAACTAGAACAGAACTAGAACAGAACTAAAACAGAACTAGAACAGAGCTAGAACAGAGCTAGAACAGAACTAGAACAGAACTAGAACAGAACTAGAACAGAACTAGAACAGAACTAGAACAGAACTAGAACAGAACTAGAACAGAACTAGAACAGAACTAGAACAGAACTAGAACAGAACTAGAACAGAACTAGAACAGAACTAAACAGAACTAGAACAGAACTAGAACAGAACTAGAACAGAACTAGAACAGAACTAGAACAGAACTAGAACAGAACTAGAACAGAACTAGAACGAACTAGAAGAACTAGAACAGAACTAGAACAGAACTAGAACAGAACTAGAACAGAACTAGAACAGAACTAGAACAGAACTAGAACAGAACTAGAACAGAACTAGAACAGAACTAGAACAGAACTAGAACAGAACTAGAACAGAACTAGAACAGAACTAAACAGAACTAGAACAGAACTAGAACAGAACTAGAACAGAACTAGAACAGAACTAGAACAGAACTAGAACAGAACTAGAACAGAACTAGAACAGAACTAGAACAGAACTAGAACAGAACTAGAACAGAACTAGAACAGAACTAGAACAGAACTAGAACAGAACTAGAACAGAACTAGAAACAGAACTAGAACAGAACTAGAACAGAACTAGAACAGAACTAGAACAGAACTAGAAACAGAACTAGAACAGAACTAGAACAGAACTAGAACAGAACTAGAACAGAACTAGAACAGAACTAGAACAGAACTAGAACAGAACTAGAACAGAACTAGAACAGAACTAGAACAGAACTAGAACTGAACTAGAACTGAACTAGAACTGAACTAGAACTGAACTAGAACTGAACTAGAACTGAACTAGAACTGAACTAGAACAGAACTAGAACAGAACTAGAACAGAACTAGAACAGAACTAGAACAGAACTAGAACAGAACTAGAACAGAACTAGAACAGAACTAGAACAGAACTAGAACAGAACTAGAACAGAACTAGAACAGAACTAAACAGAACTAGAACTGAACTAGAACTGAACTAGAACAGAACTAGAACAGAACTAGAACAGAACTAGAACAGAACTAGAACAGAACTAGAACAGAACTAGAACAGAACTAGAACAGAACTAGAACAGAACTAGAACAGAACTAGAACAGAACTAGAACAGAACAGAACTAGAACAGAACTAGAACAGAACTGGAACAGAACTAGAACAGAACTAGAACAGAACTAGAACAGAACTAGAACAGAACTAGAACAGAACTAGAACAGAACTAGAACAGAACTAGAACAGAACTAGAACAGAACTAGAACAGAACTAGAACAGAACTAGAACAGAACTAGAACAGAACTAGAAGAACTAGAACAGAACTAGAACAGAACTAGAACAGAACTAGAACAGAACTAGAACAGAACTAGAACGGAACTAGAACAGAACTAGAACAGAACTAGAACAGAACTAGAACAGAACTAGAACAGAACTAGAACAGAACTAGAACAGAACTAGAACAGAACTAGAACAGAACTAGAACAGAACTAGACAGAAGAACAGAACTAGAACAGAACTAGAACAGAACTAGAACAGTAGAACAGAACTAGAACAGAACTAGAACAGAACTAGAACAGAACTAGAACAGAACTAGAACAGAACTAGAACAGAACTAGAACAGAACTAGAACAGAACTAGAACAGAACTAGAACAGAACTAGAACAGAACTAGAACAGAACTAGAACAGAACTAGAACAGAACTAGAACAGAACTAGAACAGAACTAGAACAGAACTAGACAGAACTAGAACAGAACTAGAACAGAACTAGAACAGAACTAGAACAACAGAACTAGAACAGAACTAGAACAGAACTAGAACAGAACTAGAACAGAACTAGAACAGAACTAGAACAGAACTAGAACGACTAGAACAGAACTAGAACAGAACTAGAACCGGAACTAGTAACAGAACTAGAACAGAACTAGAACAGAACTAGAACAGAACAAAACTAGAACAGAACTAGAACAGAACTAGAACAGAACTAGAACAGAACTAGAACAGAACTAGAACAGACCTAGAACAGAACTGAACAGAACTAGAACAGAACTAGAACAGAACTAGAACAGAACTAGAACAGAACTAGAACAGAACTAGAACAGAACTAGCCAGAACTAGAACGACCTAGAACAGAACTAGAACAGAACTAGAACAGAACTAGAACAGACCTAGAACAGAACTAGAACAGAACTAGAACAGAACTAGAACAGAACTAGACCAGAACTAGAACAGAACTAGAACAGAACTAGAACAGAACTAGAACAGAACTAGAACAAAACTAGAACAGAACTAGAACAGAACTAAAACAGAACTAGAACTGAGCAAGGTTTTCGATGTAAACTATATTGTCTAAGAGAAAATATGAGTGATTACAAGATAAGCTCTTTTTTCGGTCATTGCAAAAGAAGTTTTTTTTTCAGCAGGAGATTTTATAAAAAACTGTTTTTTCAATTTAAATACATTTGAGTGAAGTTACAATCTTTTTAGGTTTTCTTAGATTTTCGAACAAAAAAAAAAAGTTTTATTTATTTGATCTTGTTTTAAGGTAGATACCTTAAGTTTTCATAAGTTTTTTTTTCATAATTGTTTTTTTGATAAAACTTCTACTTACCATTATTAACCGAACTTGAAGCAGAAGATGTTGAACCACCCGCAGCCACACCCTGTATATAAGTAGTATGCCACAACACCATCAGCGACCAACTTAACACAATAAATATGTGATACACAAAACAACTAGTCCACATGGTTAAATTTGAATTTACACGATTTTTTAAATTTATATACATTTTGCTATTTTTTTTTTTTTTTTTTTTTGTTTTTCTAAAACTAAATTTTTCCTATAAATTCCACCGATTTCGTTACAAAGCAAAGAATTTTAGCAAATTAATTAAATGCTTTAGGGGAATTTAAATTAAACGTTTGAAAAATTAAATTATATTTAAGAAAAAATATAACTTTTTTCTATATAAAATCCCTCTGGTATTGCTTATAACGGAAGCGGAAATTAAGTAAAAACAAAACAACTATGCTACTGCACTACACAGGTTTTAATTAATGTTTTTAATGCTGCAACTAATAGTTGTGCTTTTCAAGTGTTTGTTATTAATTTAAAAAACAAAACAAAATACTTTTCAGTTTTTTCTCAAAATTTTATATTATTTTTAATTAATTTTTCAATTTTTTTATTACACGATTTTTCCGTTTTTTAACCACTTATTGCACAATGACCAATTGTGTCATTTTAACACATTGCTCTTTTAGTATTGTACTTTATTGTTTTTTTATGCAATAATTATTTTTAATAAAAATTTTTTTGTTTTAAAATATTTATCAATTAATTAACACTTTTTTTATTTTCAACTTTGTTTAACGCGCGTGTTTGTGTGTTTTTTAATATAAATGTGAATATTTTTTATAAATTTTTTCAATTTATTTTCTTTTTATTAAAACTGCACCAAAATAATATTTGTCAATTTAATATCATTTATAATTGCCATAAATGACTAGCGTATCAGTAACGGTCCATTCACTCATTCATTCATTTCATTTTATTTTTGTAGCCATTTTGTGACATTGCTGCCTGCTGCGTCATTTATTCATACATTCAGTCATTGTTCAAACAACACCATCTGCCACAAACCATTTGTTTGTTTGATGTCGCTTATGTTGTGCTCTTTGTTGTTTTTATTACTGCCTGTTCTTTTGTTGTTATTATTGTTGTCATTAATCTGTAACGAAATGTGAAAAAGTTAATTTAATATTATTATAATTATTTAATAATGAAATAATTATGTGGTTGCACAAAACAACACAAAAAGAGCCAGAGATTGTTGCAGCCACGATACATGAAGAAACACTTCTGCAAGTGAACATATTTTTTAAAAAATTTAATGACTACATAATTTAATTAAAAGGAACTGAACAAAAACTGAACGAGAAATGAACTAGAACTGAACTAGAACTGAACTAGAACTGAACTAGAACTGAACTAGAACTGAACTAGAACTGAACTAGAACTGAACTAGAACTGAACTAGAACTGAACTAGAACTGAACTAGAACTGAACTAGAACTGAACTAGAACTGAACTAGAACTGAACTAGAACTGAACTAGAACTGAACTAGAACTGAACTAGAACTGAACTAGAACTGAACTAGAACTGAACTAGAACTGAACTAGAACTGAACTAGAACTGAACTAGAACTGAACTAGAACTGAACCAGAACTGAACTAGAACTGAACCAGAACTGAACTAGAACTGAACTAGAACTGAACTAGAACTGAACTAGAACTGAACTAGAACTGAACTAGAACTGAACTAGAACTGAACTAGAACTGCACTAGAACTGAACTAGAACTGAACTAGAACTGAACTAGAACTGAACTGAACTAGAACTGAACTAGAACTGAACTAGAACTTTTTTTTTTTTTTTTTTTTTTTTTTTTTTTTTCATTTTCATTTTATTTATCTCAAATATTTGTATTACAATATGTGCTTAAAATTAAACCCGCTAAGCCAATTGGCTTGACAGCAGGATAAGGTAAATAAATATATAAAATTAGAATCATTTACATATTAATTAATAATAAATTTAACAATTTGTTCATAATAAATTAAATGTGTTGTTCATTGCGAACTTATAAAAAAATATTTCATTAGTTTTTTTCTTGTATGTTCATTTCTTGTATTTATAATGTTGACTGGAATTTTGTTCAGTGTATTTGGCAAGGCGACACCTAGTGTGTTTCTTCCATACTCATTAGAGAATCTTTCTACTTTATACCTTCCTTGTGCTCGGCTTCTCGTGTTATACCTATGGTCTATTTCATGTAGGAAGCGATTATCATTGAAGAAGTCGCTCGAAAGTGTTGTACAATATATACTATGGACATTAAGTATTTTTAATTCCTTGGCTAAGTTACTGATGTTGTTTTGGTGAGTTGTTCGGTTATTGATTAGCGTCGAATTTGTGAAGTTTTCGTTGTGGTTTGTGTTGTTGTGGGTGAAGGTGATATTTCGTTGATAGAGTTGAATGTTGTTGTGGATGGTGTTTATTGATGGGTTGTTTTGATGAATGTTATGTAGTGTAGTGTTGTTGTATGTGTTATTTATTACGTGTTCTGCTGAGAAAGTGTTTGAGATATTATGGAAAGGTAAGTTTGCTTGGCTGAGTGTGTTGTTGTGATATAGATCAGTATATGTGTTTATGGATAATCGATGAGGAAGTGTGTTGTTTTGATTTACGACTGTTGACGTGTTGTTGTTTATGGCTGTGTTCGTATTATGTCTTGTATTGTTTGTTGAGAATCGTTGGGTAAGTGTGTCGTTGGATACATCTGCAGGCGTATTGGTATAAGTAGATGTGTATGCTGTTGTGATGATATTCGTGGAGAAGCGTTGGTTCTTCCACAGTATTTTCAATATTTGATTTTGTGTTCTTTGTAAGGTTTTGCAGTAGGTAGCGCTACCCCATGCTGTAATTCCGTGCCTAATATACGATTCTGCAAGAGAAAAGTAGGCCTGTCTAAGTACACTATACGTTGCGCAGTTACTTAGATGGTATAATATATAGGCTGATTTGCGCAGTTTTTTTCGTACATCTTCAATGTGTATTTTCCATTTGAAGTCGTGGTCAACATAAACACCTAAGTATTTGTATGATTGTACTATTTCAATGTTTGTTGTACATGTATCGTTATTGTTATTTGGATTTGTTGTTTTCTCGTGTAGACATTCAGTGCTATGGAATTTTATATTAATAGGGAAATCATTTAGGTGACGTGGTTTAATATGCATTATTTTTGTTTTTGAGGCATTAATGACTAGACCATTGTCATGGCACCATTTTGCTGCAATGTCTAGTTGTTTTTGCATAGTTTCAGTAGCTTCGTGTATGTTTTTATTTGATACAACAATTGCAGTATCATCTGCATATGCAAAAGTTTGACTCTCTATAGCTTTAATCATATCATTTGCATAAATAATATACAGGATTGGTCCTAATTTTGACCCTTGAGGTACTCCATATTTTATATGCGTTTCTTCGCTTAAAGTATTATTGATTTTAACTCGATATGATCTGAAGCTGAGATAACTTTTGAACCAGTTGAGCGTGTTTCCTCTAATACCATTTCTTTCTAGGATTTGTAATAACTTTTCGTGAGATAATGTGTCAAACGCTTTGCTAAAATCAATGAAAAGCACTAAACAATGTTGATTTCTGCTTAGGCATGAGTTAATGTAATTTGCAAAGTTTCCTAGCAGTTTGTTAATACTCTTCCCTTTTTGAAATCCATACTGGTTATTATTTATTATATTATACCTTGTTAAAAATTGAGTCAGGCGTCTTACAACAATTTCTTCTAATATTTTTTCAATTATAGGTAATATTGATATTGGCCTATAATTGTTGCATTCCGATTTGGATCCAGTTTTGTAAATTGGTCTTATTATGGATGTTTTTAGTAGATTTGGTACTGTTGAATTTTCTAGGCTAGAATTAATGAGCTTTGTGATGACTGGAGTGATTATAGTGGCGTTATATTTTAGATCTCGGGGTCTAATTTGATCAATACCGGCTCCTTTTTTGGTATTTAATGTATTCAAAATATTATATATTTCGCATTCGTTGGTATGTGACAAATATATTGAGTTTTGTTGAGTATTAGCTGTATTATTTAGTGTTTTTATATTACAATTATGAACAAGACTACTCACATTTTCATCAAAGCTTTTTGCAAAAGAGTTTGTAATATTATGCAATGACACCTCATTAAAGTTTTTAATTATCATGTCATCAATATTTGTTGATTTTTTCCCGATAATTTCGTTTATAATTTGCCATGTAATGCGCATATCATTTCTATTTTCTATAAATTTTTGACGGTAATAATTGTTTTTTGCATTTATTATTTGTTTATTTACTTGGTTTCTGAATTGTTTATATTCTTTTTCGAAAGTTTTGTTATTTTTGTTATTTTTCCATTTCTTAAAAAGTTTATCCCGTATTTCACAATATTTAATCAAGTTTTCACTAATCCACGGATTACTAGATCTTTTCTTATATAATGGTTTTTTTTCTGTAAGAACTGTTATATATTTCACAAAATTTTTCATATATTTTATTATAAATATCGTTAGTGTTTTGATATTGATTTATTATAATATTCCAATCTACTTCCTGTATTTTTTTATTAACGAGAAAATTGTTTAGTTGCGAACCCTGGATTACATTTACATTTTCCGTACCCTGATTATTTTCTTGTTTGTTTATACAACCAAAAAGAGCGTAGTGATCAGATATTGTTGTTGTTATTATCGCGGCGTCTACTTGTGTGTTTTTATTGTTTTTAATAAACAAGTGATCAATGCAGGTACTTGTTTTTTTGTTTACATCTTCTCGTGTACTTTCTTTTATCATGCATTGCATTCCATTCGCCAAAAGCATATCAAGATAATTTGTTGTTGTTATATTTTGCTTTAGTATATCTATATTAATATCTCCTACAATGATAATCTCTTGTTTATTATTTATTCTGGTAATTATTGCTTCCATTTCGTTTATGAATTCTGTTACACTATGATCAGGGGGGCGATAAACAGAGAGTAAGGAAATGGTTTTATTGTTTATATGCAGATCAATTTGTAATATTTCAAAAGAATTTGTGTTTAGAGCGATTTGAGTACAATTAATACTCTCTTTGACGTATACTGCTATTCCTCCTCCTTTCCCTTCCCTGTTTAGGAATAGGGAGTTAAAGCCTGGTATACTGTAGATGTCATTCTCACTATCACTTATATTGGTTTCAACTAAAATTATAAGTTTTATTTTGTTTATTATTTTGTTGATGCTGACGAGAAAGGAACTAAAATTCAATCGCAGTGATCGGATGTTCATAAAAATAAGAGTTACGGGATAACTTAAGTGTTCATTATTAATGTCACTAAAAAGTAATAGTTTTTGTTCTTGGTTACTATTCATTTTATTTATTTTGATTTTTCTTTTTTTATTGTTTTATTATATTTATCGAGAAAAGTGTCTATTAAAAAAGTATTTAAATTTGAGCTGTGGGTGTTATTGACTCTATATCTGTGGCGTTGTTAATTAATATGGATGGACAATTTTCGGATCTTCTGGCAAATATTTTGCCATTTCGGACCCAGACATATTTCCAATTGGTTTCACGGGCTTTTGCTTTCGCAATCCATAGCAATCGACGGTAGTAGTGCGTTAATTCATCGTTAATGTAAATGTACTTGATGTTGCTATTAGTATTGTCATCACAGTTTATTATTTTGGCGTCTACTCTATGTCTTTTTATTTTGTCCATAAGTTCTAGTTTTTTGCTATAAGAAGAGAACTCGACTATAATTTTAGAAGTTTGGTTTTTTAAACGAAAGGCATTGTTTATGTGACTTTCGTTGACTTCGACATTTACTGAGGCTGCTATATTTTTCACCACTTCTATTGGCATTATTTTTTCATTTTCCACATTTTTTATTTCTATATTTTGAATTATCATCTGTTGTTCTATTTTGTTGATGCGAGTGTCTAAGCTATTTATTTGTTTTTCTTTTATTTTGTCTTTTTCGTTTAGTTCGTTAACTTGAGCAACTAATGAGGAGATAGAATTGGTTATTGTTGTTAGTGCCATTTGCACATCATTTTTCATTTGGGCTTGTAAGCTATTGACACTAGCTACAAGCATCTCTATTTGGGACTTTATCTCCTGCATATTTGATTGTAAGGTGTTTAGTTTCGTATTAACTGCATCAAGAGATAACGACTCTTTATATTTTTTCGCTCCTTCACTTTCATCGAAACTATCGTCTTGACGTAGTTGTTTTTGTTGTTGGTTATTTTCGTCAAAGACTACAACTTGGTAAAGGTTTGTGGGAGATCTGCTACGCGGCTTGCACACGTGACACTTCCAATTTTTTCTCTTCTCACTGGTCATGGTGGAATATGTCGACTCAGATAAAGGAGAACAAGGAGAGAAATGATAGGTTGAGTTGCAATTGTAGCATTTCACAAAGTTTGTTGTTGTGATTGGCATTTTACATTGGTTACATATCACACTGCTCATTTTGTTGTATTTATTCTTTTTATTTTACTTGTGTTGATTTATATTTATTTTATAGATTTGATTTAAAATATTTCCTTTTATATGTTTAAATATTAACACTTTTGTATTATTTTATTTTTTCTTTTGATTTTGGAAACACTATTGAGTTTGTTTGATATTTTTAAAAGGATTTTTTGGACAATTTTACTTGTTTTTTCTCACAATTTAGCCAGCACGGTTTAAAACACGTCCGTATATGTTCGCAACGAAACTAGAACTGAACTAGAACTGAACTGAACTAGAGCTGAACTAGAACTGAACTAGAACTGAACTAGAACTGAACTAGAACTGACTGAACTAGAACTGAACTAGAACTGAACTAGAACTGAACTAGAACTGAACTAGAACTGAACTAGAACTGAACTAGAACTGAACTAGAACTGAACTAGAACTGAACTAGAACTGAACTAGAACTGAACTAGAACTGAACTAGAACTGAACTAGAACTGAACTAGAACTGAACTAGAACTGAACTAGAACTGAACTAGAACTGAACTAGAACTGAACTAGAACTGAACTAGAACTGAACTAGAACTGAACTAGAACTGAACTAGAACTGAACTAGAACTAAACTAGAACTGAACTAGAACTGAACTAGAACTGAACTAGAACTGAACTAGAACTGAACTAGAACTGAACTAGAACTGAACTAGAGCTGAACTAGAACTGAACTAGAACTGAACTAGAACTGAACTAGAACTGAACTAGAACTGAACTAGAACTGAACTAGAACTGAACTAGAACTGAACTAGAACTGAACTAGAACTGAACTAGAACTGAACTAGAACTGAACTAGAACTGAACTAGAACTGAACTAGAACTGAACTAGAACTGAACTAGAACTGAACTAGAACTGAACTAGAACTGAACTAGAAACTAGAAGAACTAGAACTGAACTAGAACTGAACTAGAACTGAACTAGAACTGAACTAGAACTGAACTAGAACTGAACTAGAACTGAACTAGAACTGAACTAGAACTGAACTAGAACTGAACTAGAACTGAACTAGAACTGAACTAGAACTGAACTAGAACTGAACTAGAACTGAACTAGAACTGAACTAGAACTGAACTAGAACTGAACTAGAACTGAACTAGAACTGAACTAGAACTGAACTAGAACTGAACTAGAACTGAACTAGAACTGAGAACTGAACTAGAACTGAACTAGAACTGAACTAGAACTGAACTAGAACTGAACTAGAACTGAACTAGAACTGAACTAGAACTGAACTAGAACTGAACTAGAACTGAACTAGAACTGAACTAGAACTGAACTAGAACTGAACTAGAACTGAACTAGAACTGAACTAGAACTGAACTAGAACTGATCTAGAACTGAACTACAACTGAACTAGAACTAAACTAGAACTGAACTAGAACTTAACTAGAACTTAACTAGAACTGAACTTGAATAACTTGTTATAATTATTCTTTCTGCGTTTGAAGCCACTCTTTGATGTTAAATTTGTTCAATAGTAAAATATTAATTCGAAAAATTTTATTGTAAATTTTAATTTTCATTTATAGTTTTAATTCCCATGTACCAAGACGTATACTTAATTTTTAATACCCACATCGCGTATGATGAACAATCATTTGATTTCCACAACAATTATACGCCCATGTGGCGCAATATATACATAAATATTCATAAACAAAATACGTTGTACACAATGTTCTTACTATTGATTAAAATCGCTAATAAGCTTACAATTTATTTATAAATAAAGCAACAATGAAAGCATTAAAATTAACAAAAAAACATGGTATTTTTCCGGAACATTTTCCCATGAACTAACACACAAATATTATATTATAAGTAAATTAATAAGTTCAAAGTTTTAGTTGTAATAGATGGAGCAGTTATACGAAAAATTTGAGCTAAATGGAAATTTCAAATATCTGACATGAAATTTTAACAACTTTTCTATCTGTGATGGAAACAGCCAGCGGTATGATATTTTTAAATGGACGTTGAAATGTTATAATTTCCCAATTCATTTATTTAGAACAGAACTAGAACAGAACTAGAACAAAACTAGAACAAAACTAGAACAGAACTAGAACAGAACTAGAACTAGAACAGAACTAGAACAGAACTAGAACAGAACTAGAACAAAACTAGAACAGAACTAGAACAGAACTAGAACAGAACTAGAACAGAACTAGAACAGAACTAGAACAGAACTAAAACAGAACTAAACAGAACTAGAACAGAACTAGAACAGAACTAGAACAGAACTAGAACAGAACTAGAACAGACTAGAAACTAGAACAGAACTAGAACAGAACTAGAACAGAACTAGAACAGAACTAGAACAGAACTAGAACAGAACTAGAACAGAACTAGAATAGAACTAGAACAGAACTAGAACAGAACTAGAACAGAACTAGAACAGAACTAGAACAGAACTAGAACAGAACTAGAACAGAACTAGAACAGAACTAGAACAGAACTAGAACAGAACTAGAACAGAACTAGAACAGAACTAGAACAGAACTAGAACAGAACTAGAACAGAACTAGAACAGAACTAGAACAGAACTAGAACAGAACTAGAACAGAACTAGAACAGAACTAGAACAGAACTAGAACAGAACTAGAACAGAACTAGAACAGAACTAGAACAGAACTAGAACAGAACTAGAACAGAACTAGAACAGAACTAGAACAGAACTAGAACAGAACTAGAACAGAACTAGAACAGAACTAGAACAGAACTAGAACAGAACTAGAACAGAACTAGAACAGAACTAGAACAGAACTAGAACAGAACTAGAACAGAACTAGAACAGAACTAGAACAGAACTAGAACAGAACTAGAACAGAACTAGAACAGAACTAGAACAGAACTAGAACAGAACTAGAACAGAACTAGAACAGAACTAGAACAGAAAACTAGAACAGAACTAGAACAGAACTAGAACAGAACTAGAACAGAACTAGAACAGAACTAGAACAGAACTAGAACAGAACTAGAACAGAACTAGAACAGAACTAGAACAGAACTAGAACAGAACTAGAACAGAACTAGAACAGAACTAGAACAGAACTAGAACAGAACTAGAACAGAACTAGAACAGAACTAGAACAGAACTAGAACAGAACTAGAACAGAACTAGAACAGAACTAGAACAGAACTAGAACAGAACTAGAACAAACTAGAACAACTAGCACTTAAGGAAAATTGTTGTTAACAGAATTTACAATTGTAAAAATAAACTTGTGTTTATTTTTTTATTTATAAATTTATCATGACATTGACAAAAAACCCGTAAACAAAATTGTAACAGAATAAAAATCTAAAGTTTGTGTGTCAAAACAATCATGTTTATTTGTTATTGCTTACAATTTGATTTTTATTTCAAATATTTTTATTTAGGTTGTTTTTTCTACAAAACACTAGATTTGTGTAAATCGTTATGCAATATTACACATTTACAATAAATCTACTATTACATATAGACATGAGTTAAGTGTTATTTTTTTTACAAACTTTTATGACCTTCTATATGTTTTTTATTTATTTATTTTTTTATGTAGAATTCATGATGACAACTATTTTTGCAAACATTTATATTTAGTTTATTTTATATTTGTTTTTAGAGAGGGCGAGAAAATCTGAAAATGAAATTATATGATTTTTTGGATTAAAGTTTTTATGAGAGATTTTAGAAGACATTTTAAAATTTGATAACAAATTATTTCTAATAAAAAATTGAGGATTGATGTGGCAAGGGGATGAAGATTTGGGGAAAAAGGGGTTATTTTGTGGAAACAAAATTTGGTACTTTTTTATACTCAAAATTTGAATTTTAAATTCTCTGAAACTCAACAAAAAAAAAACTATAACAATTTTCCGTGAAGTTTTTTACGACCATTTTTACTTTAAAAACTGCCATCAGTTTTAACAGCATGTAAGCTGCTTTTAGTCGTATTTTTTTGAACTCTGCACACGAAAACATTTCAAACATCAAAGAGTTCAGGGAGTTCAGTTGCATGTATTATTATTGTAAATTTTTCGTTACAATACTTTTTCTTTCTATATGGGAACAATGTTGGTAATAAAACCACAAAGTCGCATAATTCATGACTTTAAACTAAAGTTTTGTACATTAGTTTTTCACACCCATATGAATGTGATAGTTGTTTGTGGAAGCTAGAAAACTCAAGAGATAAACTAGAGCAGGGTAAATTGCTGTAAAACAGTAATGGCGAAAAAGTTAACCTTTAAAAGTAAAGGAATTTTACATTTTTTAAACTTCCCCGGAAATAAAATTTTCTGGGATTTTTCCCTAAATTCAAATTTTGGAAAAAAAAATTTATACCAAATTGGAAATGTTATAACAAATATGAATATTTAGCAGTTTAAAATACTTCCCCGCCAAATTTTTTTTCTGGGATTTTTCAAAACTTTTTGGGAATTCGAAATTTGTAAAAAAAAAAGTTTGACAATCATTTCTTCCTTAGAAGAAACAATATTAAAAAGTTCTAAACATATCCCTTTACAAATTTTCTTTCTGGGATTTTGCTAAACTTTTTGGGAATTCAAATTTAGTTAAGAAACATGTTTAAAACATCTTATCTTTGTTAGAAATAACATTATTTACAGGTTTTTTAAGTTTCCCCTTAAATTTTTCTTTCTGGGATTTTGCAAAACTTTTTGGGAATTAAAATTTTGTTAAGAAAAATGTTTAGAATATCTTATCTTTATTCGAAATAGCATTTTTTACAGATGTTTAAAGTTTCCCCACAAAATTTTTCTTTCTGGGATTTTGAAAAACTTTTTGGGAATTTTAAATTTCTTAAGAAAATGTTTAGAAAATTGTATCTTTGTTAGAAATTACATTATTTAGAGATAAAGCTTCCTTGAAATTTTCTTTCTGGGATTTTGAAACACTCTTTGGGAATTTAAAATTTATTTACAATAATGCTTAAAAGTTTGTTAGATAATATTATTTAGAGATTTTTAAAGTTTCCCCTCAAAATTTTCTTTGTGGGATTTTGCAAAACTTTTTGGGAACTCAAAATTTATAAAAAACTAGTTTTGAGATTATGTCATTTGTTACAAATAGCATTATTTACAGGTTTTTAATGTTTCCCCGCAAATTTTTCTCTCTGGGATTTTTCAAAACTTTTTGGGAATTCAAATTTTGTTAAGGAAATATTTAGAACATCTCATCTTTGTTGGAAATAATTCTAGATAATTCTGGGATTTTGCAAAACTTTTTGGGTTTTTAATGTTTCCCCACAAAAGTTTTCCTTTTGGGATTTTGCAGAATTTTTTAGGAATTCAAAATTCCCTTAGGAAAAGTATTAGAAATATTGTTATTAAGTGATTTTAAATGTTTAGAAATTTTTTTCATTCTTAGAAATAACCTTAATTACAGATTTTTAAAGTTTCCCCGCAAAAATTTTTCTTCTGAGATTTTACAAAATTTTTTGGGAATTCAAAATTAATTAAGAAAAATGTTTTGAGATGAATATATTTGTTAGAAATAACATTATTTAGAGATTTTTAAAGTTTAGCGGCAAAAATTTTCTTTTTGGGATTTTGCAAAACTTTTTGGGAATTCAAAATTTCTTAAGGAAAATGTGTAAAATATCTTAACTTTGTTAGAAATAGTATAATTTAGTGATTTTAAAAGTTTTCCCCTTAAAATTTTCTTTCTGGGATTTTGCAAAACTTTTTGGGAATTTAAAATTTTTGAAAATTTGTAGTTTCCTTTAAAAAGTTGCCATCTTTACATAATTTAAATAATTTCGAGAATGTTTATAAAGCAGCAGAAAGTTGGTTCGTTTTACGGTTTTATATAGTAAAGTCCCCATCACTGTTGTTAAACTCTAAAACAGAGTAAAAGTCAGTCTGTGGTGATACACAAACATAACATTTTTCATTTGTACACATACATACATTCATACCTAAAGTTATGATGACAAATGTCTTTTGACATAGTAAAAATAACAACAACAACAATATTTAGAAAGCCTCAGGTTTATAAACTACTCTCATGTATACGTAAAAAGTAAATTTAACAACAATAATACTAACAACAAGGTTTGTAGAGTGTGTTATGGAGGGGGGAGGGAAAAGGCAGGCCATGGTTTAAAGCACTAAAACCGAGTTAATGCAGTTTTTTATAGGTACAAAGAAAAGTTGTAAGTAAAGAAACAATGACATTACATTAGAATAAACTAGAGTAAATAAACTAGTCTACAGTGTTGGTTTAGTAAAAGCCTAGTAGTATGCTTTAATATTTTTACAACAAGTTATTAAAGAGATAAAGATACAGAGATAATAATAACAAGAAAAAAACTTGATTTAATATAAGAAAAATAGAACGGAAATGAATAATGTTTAAAGCTTTTAAAAGTTTATATTAAAATTTTAAAACAATTTCTTTAATTGTTTAACAAAATCTATAACCTCAAGCAAAAATTTTCTCTAAACACTTCCAGGCCAACAAATAGCAACCTTTCGAAACATATAACCTTGACTTTATAAAATTTGTAGCCAAAACAACTCGACATACCAGCAATGTATGCCAAAAAAAAAAAACAACCAAAAAACAGAAAAATAATATACAAAATGCAAAAATATTAAAATTGGAAAAACAAGGAATGGTAACAACAACAACTAAACTGCAACCATATGAAATAAAAAACCACAAACATAATTCATGGCACATTTACTACTACAACTACTACCTTAAACTCTATAATACTCTTAACAATTTATTTCAATATGGGGAAACTACACTAAACTAAAATTGTAAAAAAAAAATCTAAACAACTTGAATGCCAAATTTTGCATAAAAAATATTTAAAAAAAATTTGTTTTCACCAGCTAAACGAAGAAAAAAAACAACAACAACAACATAAATTTACAAAAGTTGTAAGAAAAAACCAATAGAAAATTGGAAGACATGCACAAAATTGTTATTGCATGTTATTGCTAAGATTGAAAACATAAATTTTTAAGCAATTTCAATTTATTTCGAATGTTTTTAAAGGTTTTTAGCAGAAAAATTTGAATTCCCAATATATTTCGAAAAATCCCATAAAGAAAATTTTGCGGGGAAACATTAAAAACCTGTGAATAATACTATTTATAATCAAAATAACAACTTCTAAACATTTTCCTTAAAAAATTTTGAATTCCCAAAAAAGTTTTGCCAAATCCCAGAGAGAACATTTTGCGGGGAAACTTAAAAAACTGTAAACAGTATTATTTTTAATAAAGATAAGAACTTCAAAACATTTTTTCATAACAAATTTTGAATTCCCAAAAAGTATTGCAAAATCCCAAAAAGAAAATTTTACGGGGAAACATTAAAATCACGAACTATTATAATTACTAATTAAGATAACTTTGTCATAACTTATTTTTTAACTGATTCTTAAAAGATTTGAAAAATCCCAGAATGAAAGTTTTAATTCCTAAAAAGTTTTGAAAAATCCCACAAAGAAAATTTAGCGGGGAAATATTGAAAAACTGTAAATAATGTTAAAATAACAGCCTCTAAACTGTTTTTTTTTTTAACAAATTTAGAATTCCCAAAAAGTTTTGAAAAATCCCATAAAGAAAACTTTCTTGTGGAAACTTTAAAATTCACAAAAAAATCACTAAAAAATTTGTTGGCGAAACTTTAAAAATCACTAAATAATGTTATTTATAAACTTTCTTGACAAATTTTGAAATCCCCAAAAGTTTTGAAAAAACCCTAGAAAGAAAATTTTCCCGGGAAAACATTTAAATTCACCAAAAAATGTTATTTCTAACAAAGATAAAAACTAAAAAAGCATTTTTCTTAAAAAAATTTTGAATTCCCAAAAAGTTTTGCAAAATCCCAGAAAGAAAATTCTCAGGGGAAATATATATAAGGTTAACATATATAATAAGGATAACATCGTCAAAACATTTTTCTAAACTGATTCTGAAAAGATTTGAAAAATCTCAGAATGAAAATTTAAATTCCCAAAAAGTTTTGAAAAATCCCACAATGAAAATTTTGAGGGGAAACATTAAAAACCTGTAAATAATGTTATTTTTAACATGGATAACAACCTCTTAACATTTTTCTTAAAAAAATATGAATTCCCAAAAAGTTTTACAAAATCCCAGATGGAAATTTTTGCGAAAAAATCACTTAATAATGTTATTTCTAATAAAAATAACTATTTCTAAACAATTACCCTAAAATATTTAAAATTCCCAAAAAGTTTTGCATAATCCCAGAAAGAAAATTTTGCAGGGAAACATTAAAAACCTGTAAATAATGTTATTTCAAACAAAAATAAGAAGTTCAAAACATTTTTCTTAACAAATTTTAAATTCCCAAAAAGTTTTAAAAAATCCCAGAAAGAAAATTTTGTGGGGAAACCTTAAGAATCACTAATTAAAGTTATTTCTAACAAAGATAACAAATTATATATATATATTTAAGAAATTCTGAATTCCCAAAAAGTTTTAGAAAATCCCAGAAAGAAAATTTTGGGGGGAAATATTAGAAACAACAAATATTTAAAATTTTTTCTAATTTCATAAAAATTAGAAAAATTGTTTGTTTAAAATTATTTTATATTTAACCTTGTAATCTTCTATTATTCTTTTAAAGATCCTTCCAAAAACGTTTACTTTCTTTTAATTTCCTTTAAAGAAAATTATTTATGAAAAATTTTACATTTTCAACTTGCATTAACTATTAACAACAATAAATCTCTTTCATAATTCTTTATTTCTTTCTTCTTTCCAGTTAACCACTAAAGCTTTAACAATAATTAAATTAATTCTTGTTAACTTTATGTTTAACAGAACAATGACAACAACTAGAAACGGAAACGTAAAAAAAAGAGAAAGAGAAAAAACAATTTAATAACCTTGAGCACTCTTGTTACAAAAGCAAACAAGTTGGAGGAGATGAATCTCAACCTTTACTTGCAACAACAATGTTACTTAGTTTTATAATATTTTTTCTATTTGTGTTAATAAAATTTTTCTATTTTACAACAACTACAAACTACAACATTAACCGTTGACTTTTTTCTTCTTTTATAAAAAGTCTTTGAGGCGTATATAAAGTTAAGTTTAGTTGAATTTTTTACTGTTGCAAAAAAACTAAAGCAAACAATGTAAAAAAGATTGAGTAGATGATGAAGAAAAAATGTAGAAAAGGATATAAACAAATTCATCAAGGAAATTTAAGCTATCACACACACAAATATAAATGTATAAAAGACACAGAGAAAAAAAAAACAACTATAAAAATAACAATGTCTAATGATAACAAAAAATATTGTTCATATATAATTGTAAAGAAAATTACAGTATACACACTCATACTAAGACAAAGAGACAAAATAAAAGTTATTGTTATCTTAATAAAGGTCTAAGAGTTAAAGGAAAAGTGGTTGGGCCAATACTGGATTGTGATAACTAAAGAGCAGGAGGATTTACCAGTTTTAGGTAGAGGGCAAGGGGGTCAATCTATTAAGCAGGGATGGTCGCTTTAATTAGTTTTGTTCCAGTTCTGTACTAGTTCTGTACTAGTTCTGTTCTAGTTCTGTTCTAGTTCTGTTCTAGTTCTGTTCTAGTTCTGTTCTAGTTCTGTTCTAGTTCTGTTCTAGTTCTGTTCTAGTTCTGTTCTAGTTCTGTTCTAGTTCTGTTCTAGTTCTGTTCTAGTTCTGTTCTAGTTCTGTTCTAGTTCTGTTCTAGTTCTGTTCTAGTTCTGTTCTAGTTCTGTTCGTTCTGTTCTAGTTCTGTTCTAGTTCTGTTCTAGTTCTGTTCTAGTTCTGTTCTAGTTCTGTTCTAGTTCTGTTCTAGTTGTTCTAGTTCTGTTCTAGTTCTGTTCTAGTTCTGTTCTAGTTCTGTTCTAGTTCTGTTCTAGTTCTGTTCTAGTTCTGTTCTAGTTCTGTTCTGTTCTAGTTCTGTTCTAGTTCTGTTCTAGTTCTGTTCTAGTTCTGTTCTAGTTCTGTTCTAGTTCTGTTCTAGTTCTGTTCTAGTTCTGTTCTAGTTCTGTTCTAGTTCTGTTCTAGTTCTGTTCTAGTTCTGTTCTAGTTCTGTTCTAGTTCTGTTCTAGTTCTGTTCTAGTTCTGTTCTAGTTCTGTTCTAGTTCTGTTCTAGTTCTGTTCTAGTTCTGTTCTAGTTCTGTTCTAGTTCTGTTCTAGTTCTGTTCTAGTTCTGTTCTAGTTCTGTTCTAGTTCTGTTCTAGTTCTGTTCTAGTTCTGTTCTAGTTCTGTTCTAGTTCTGTTCTAGTTCTGTTCTAGTTCTGTTCTAGTTCTGTTCTAGTTCTGTTCTAGTTCTGTTCTAGTTCTGTTCTAGTTCTGTTCTAGTTCTGTTCTAGTTCTGTTCTAGTTCTGTTCTAGTTCTGTTCTAGTTCTGTTCTAGTTCTGTTCTAGTTCTGTTCTAGTTCTGTTCTAGTTCTGTTCTAGTTCTGTTCTAGTTCTGTTCTAGTTCTGTAGTTCTGTTCTAGTTCTGTTCTAGTTCTGTTCTAGTTCTGTTCTAGTTCTGTTCTAGTTCTGTTCTAGTTCTGTTCTAGTTCTGTTCTAGTTCTGTTCTAGTTCTGTTCTAGTTCTGTTCTAGTTCTGTTCTAGTTCTGTTCTAGTTCTGTTCTAGTTCTGTTCTAGTTCTGTTCTAGTTCTGTTCTAGTTCTGTTCTAGTTCTGTTCTAGTTCTGTTCTAGTTCTGTTCTAGTTCTGTTCTGTTCTAGTTCTAGTTCTAGTTCTGTTCTAGTTCTGTTCTAGTTCTGTTCTAGTTCTAGTTCTGTTCTAGTTCTGTTCTAGTTCTGTTCTAGTTCTGTTCTAGTTCTGTTCTAGTTCTGTTCTAGTTCTGTTCTAGTTCTGTTCTAGTTCTGTTCTAGTTCTGTTCTAGTTCTGTTCTAGTTCTGTTCTAGTTCTGTTCTAGTTCTGTTCTAGTTCTGTTCTAGTTCTAGTTCTAGTTCTATTCTAGTTCTGTTCTAGTTCTGTTCTAGTTCTGTTCTAGTTCTGTTCTAGTTCTGTTCTAGTTCTGTTCTAGTTCTGTTCTAGTTCTGTTCTAGTTCTGTTCTAGTTCTGTTCTAGTTCTGTTCTAGTTCTGTTATAGTTCTGTTCTAGTTCTGTTCTAGTTCTGTTCTAGTTCTGTTCTAGCTCTGTTCTAGTTCTTTTCTAATTTGGTTCTAGTTCAGCTTTTCCATCCCTGTTATAGACTTAAACAAACTTTGTGTTTTTTTAACTAATTGTCTGTATTATTATGTATGTTTATGTATGTATGTATGCATATAGAAATGTAAATATACTTTTCTATTAAAATCAAAAGTTAACTCTTTACCATCACCCTTTCCCCACTGTCGTCTCTTCAAACTGCTCTGTCGATAAAACTCTTGCTGCTTTCCGTATAATGTATAGAGAACTCTCATGCTTACAAAATATTATGATTTTCATTTTCTATTTGCAATGTCAGAGGAGATGACATAGAGCAATAATTACTAACACAAAAAAATTTTATGGTCAATTAATTGAATATTTGCTGAACAATTACACAGTTAGTCTCACCCTTACATTGGCAAATATTCTCGTATATGTATATAAATACAATGTATAATTTACATATACATAGATACTTATTGTGTGGTTAATAATGAGAGAAAATTTAAATGTTTTAAATAAAAAGAAAAATGTAGAAATTTCTTTCTTTTCAACATTTTTTCAAACTCATTGTTGGTTTTAAATTAATTGTTTTTTTTAGAATTGTTTTTTGTATGTCTATCATGAGAAGAAATGTAAGGGAAATGTTTAATTTAACTTAAAAAGAATTAAGTTAAATGATTTCTTATTAAAAAAAATATAAGTTAAAGTTTAAAGGGTTTCTTATTAATTTGCAAACTTTTTGGAAAATTTAAATAGAATTTTATTGAAATTGTTTAAGTATTTATTCTATTTTCATAACTTTTTTAATTACTTTATAATAATTTAAGGGACTTTTTTTAATTTTTAAAATTTTGGTCTACGTTGCGTATGAGTATTATTAATTATGAGTTAATTTACGTATTTGCTTATAATTTGCTTATTTTCTTTTTGATTTTAAAAATTTAAACGGATTTCTATTGAAAACATTTCAGTCTTGTAAATCTTTTAAAAATCTTAGATCTTTAGATTTGCTGTTGTAGGAAATTTCTTTAAAAATCTACCACATAAAAAATATTTTAAATTTTTCCATACTTTTCATTTTAGGTGGGTCTACCTTTTTCCATAATACATATTTAACTATTTTATAATGCATTTAACTATTTACCTCATTTTCTTCTCTGTTAGCTATTTATAGAAATTATATTATATTTATCTCTATTTTCTATACTCCCACCTAAAGTCTAGTTTGTATTTGTTGGCAACTGTTTCATTTAATTTTATTATATTTTTTAGCATGATAAAAAGATAATTATTTCTATATACATTGAAATTAGTTTAAGTATGAGAGTGTGTGGGCGAACAAAAAAAAGTTTAGAAATTTATATGAATAATAGCAAAAAAAAGGTTAAAAGTTATAATACTGAATTATTTAAAAACTATAGAAATAATAAAATGAACAAAAAAAAACGCAAAAGTTTTTTGAGTTAAGTGCTGGAAAATTGTGATATTAGGTGTAACAAATGCTTTGGCAGATTTGTTATGAAAATAAGAATAAAACGTAGGTTTCTTTTTGGTACAAAAATTTAGAGAGTTGTAGGTTTAAATTAGCTTTAATAATGAAATGAATGAAAAGTTTTAATTTCTATAGATTTTTTATTTAATATTTAATAATATTTTTCAAGTACGTATGAGAAATATTTAATTTGACTTAATTTTCCTTTTCAACCATAATTATGCTATTTTCTACTCAATTTTAAAAATTTAAACGGGTTTCTATTAAAAACACTCAAGACTTTTAAAAAACCGATTTAACTTTTAAAAGCTAAAACAACCTTTTGCCAAAAATTTTAATTAAAAAATTAATTTTTAAACATTTTCTATTTTCTCTCATATTTAAATTAGTTTAGTTCGAATTTTGAAAATTTCAATGGATTTCTAATTAAATTCCTTCTTAAACTCTTGCTTTTTTAAAGATTTTCCTTGCATTTTTGTTAATTTTAAAGATTTTTTAATATTTTGTGCCCCTATACGTATGATTGATATTTAATTCGAATTAATTGACATTTTCAGCCATAACTATTTTAATTTCTACTTGATTTTGAAAATTTTAACGGATTTATATTAAAAACACATCAGGCCTTTCAATAATAGACTTAACTTTTGAAGCTTAAACAAATATTTGCCAAAAATTTTTATTAAAATTTAAATTTAAAATTTTTTATATTTTCTCTCATATTTACCTTAGTTTAGTCCGAATTTTGAAAATTTCAATGGATTTCTTATTAAATTCCTCCTTAAACTCTTGCTTTCTTAAAGATATTCCTTGCATTTTTGTTAATTTTAAAGAATTTGTAATATTTTGTGCTCCCATACGTATGATTGATATTTAATTCGTCTTAGTTTACATTTTCAGCCATAACTATCTTAATTTCTAGTCGATTTTGAAAATTTTAACATATTTCTATTAAAAACACTCAAGACTTTTAAAAAACAGATTTAACTTTTGAAAGCTAAAACAACTTTTTGACAAAAATTTGAATAAAAAAGAAATTTTAAAAACTTTTCTATTTTCTCTCATATTTAAATTAGTTTAGTCCGAATTTTGAAAATTTCAATGGATTTCTAATTAAATGCCTTTTAAAATTCTTGCTTTCGTAAAGATTTTCTTTGTATATTTGTTAATTTTAAAGAATTTTTAATATTTTGCCCTCCTATACGTATGAGTGATATTTAATTCGACTTAATTTACATTTTCAGCCATAACTATCTTAATTTCTACTTGATTTTGAAAATTTTAACGGATTTATATTAAAAACACTTCAGTCCTTTCAATAATAGACTTAACTTTTGAAAGCTTAAACAAATATTTGCCAAAAATTTTTATTAAAATTTAAATTTAAAATTTTTTATATTTTCTCTCATATTTACCTTAGTTTAGTCCGAATTTTGAAAATTTCAATGGATTTCTAATTAAATTCCTTCTAAAATTCTTGCTTTCTTAAAGATTTTCTTTGTATATTTGTTAATTTTAAAGAATTTTTAATATTTTGCCCTCCTATACGTATGATTGATATTTAATTCGTCTTAATTTACATTTTCAGCCAAAACTATCATAATTTCTACTCGATTTTGAAAATTTTAACAGATTTCTATTAAAAACATTTAAGACTTTTAAAAAACAAATTTAACTTTTAAAAGCTAAAACAACTTTTTGCCAAATATTTAAATTAAATAAGAAATTTTTGATTTTTTCTGTTTTCTGTCATATTTACTTTAGTTTATTCCAAATTTTGAAAATTTCAAAGGATTTCTAATTAAATTCCTTCTTAAACACTTGATTTTGTAAAGGTTTTCTTAGCAATTTTCTTAATTTTAAAGATTTTTTTAATATTTTATGCCCCTATACGTATGAGTGATATTTAATTTGACTTAATTTAAATTTTCAGCCATAACTATCTTAATTTATACTCAATTTTAAAAATTTTAACGGATTTATATTAAAAACACTTTAGGCTTTTTAAAAATATATTTAACTTTTGAAAGCTAAAACAACTTTTTGACAAAAATTTGAATAAAAAAGAAATTTTTAAAAATTTTCTATTTTCTCTCATATTTAAATTAGTTTAGTCCGAATTTTGAAAATTTCAATGGATTTCTAATTAAATTCCTTCTAAAATTCTTGCTTTCGTAAAGATTTTCTTTGTATATTTGTTAATTTTAAAGAATTTTTAATATTTTGCCCTCCTATACGTATGAGTGATATTTAATTCGACTTAATTTACATTTTCAGCCATAACTTTCTTAATTTCTACTCGATTTGGAAAATTTTAACGGATTTATATTAAAAACACTTTAGGCTTTTCAAAAAAACATATTTAACTTTTGAAAGCTAAAACAACTTTTTGACAAAAATATAAATAAAAAATAAATTTTCAAATTCTTAAAGTTTAGTTTTAAATTCCCTCTACTTCCCATTTAAGTAGTTTTTCAGCCTTTTTTTCTTTAAAACAATCTTACCTCAACTTTATTTTCTTTATTAATTACTGTTTTTTACTTTTTAATTTCAAATCATTATTACTTTCCACTTTAGATTTTTTAATCAATTGGTGAAAAATGAAAAAAAAACTGCAATGAAGTGCATGATTTTTTTGATTTTATTTATTAAAAGAAAGAAAAAGAAAAACTATAATTTCAGCAGTTTTTTTTTTTCAAATATTTATCATAATTATAACTACCTCTGTAAACTTAAATTTAGTATCAAGGTTTTTGTGGCAATTTTTTTTTTCAAGTAAAAACCATAAAATAATGAATATTGATTTTGTTTTTAAAGAAACACAAAAAAAGTAATAAACAAGGTAATAAAAAAAATCAATCAAATTAAATAAACAACAAGAAGGTAAAAGGAAGAATTGCAAAACTTTGCCCAAAAATCAAGGTTATTTAATACTTTGCATTTTGAACTTTAAATTTGTAAATTTTATTTAATATTCACAAGTTCATGTAAACTTTACCAAACAAAAGTCACCATGTTGAATATTCAATTGTCCCTTCTTATACCCAAAATTTACTACTTTTTTTCCATTGCCACTAATATCTTTCAATTGCATTCTTTTTCTCAATATATAAAACATAACTTATTACAATTTTCGTTATCAATACAAACACTTTTTTTCATTTTTATTATAATTAATATAGAAAAAATACCCCCCCCCCTTAACCATTTCTCAAATAAACTAAATATTTTTCTCTTACCTCAAACAAAAAACTCTCTCATAAATATACTTTAGCCATAAACAAAAACAAAAACCCAACTCTCAAACTAAACAGCATAAAGTACAAAAGCAAACAACATCGCGAGAATAAAAAAAATAACTTTTCATACTCGAACTAATCAATCAATCATTAATTAAACCCATTAAATATACAAACACACTAACTGATTAAAAGAAAAACAAAAGTAGATAGAAGAGAAGGAAAACAAAAAGAACTATAAATGTAGTTTGAGCAAAACAAAAACAAAGAACTATACAAACATTATAATGATTCAGGTATGGAAAAGTGAAAAAGTGAAACGAGAAAGAAAAGAGTATTTTTATGAATCTAAAATTATCTATAGATTAGTCTCCTGACTACTCTAGGAACTAGACTATGGACTAGTCTAGGAACTAGACTATTGACTAGTCTATTGACTAGTGTAAAGACTATTATAGGGACAAGTCTATCGATTAGTCTTTGGACTAATCTATGGACTAGTCTACGGACTAGTCTATGGACTAGTCTACGGACTAGTCTATGGACTAGTCTACGGACTAGTCTATGGACTAGTCTACGGACTAGTCTATGGACTAGTCTACGGACTAGTCTATCGACTAGTCAATGGACTAGTCAATGGACTAGTCTATGGACTAGTCAATGGACTAGTCTATGGACTAGTCTACAGACTGGTCTATGAACAAGGGTATGGACTAGTCTACAGACTAGTCTATGAACAAGGGTATGGACTAGTATTTGGACTAGTCTATGGACTAGTATTTGGACTAGTCTATGGACTAGTCTATGGTCTAGTCTATGGACTAGTCTATGGTCTAGTCTATGGACTAGTCTATGGACTTGTCTATGGACTAGTCTATGGTCTAGTCTATGGTCTAGTCTATGGACTAGTCTATGGTCTAGTCTATGGTCTAGTCTATGGACTCGTCTATGGACTAGTCTATGGACTAGTCTATGGACTAGTCTATGGACTAGTCTATGGACTAGTCTATGGACTAGTCTATGGACTAGTCTATGGACTAGTCTATGGAGTAGTCTATGGCCTAGTCCATGGACTAGTCTATGGACTTGTCTATGGACTAGTCTATGGAGTAGTCTATGAACTAGACTATTACTAGTCTATGGATTAGTCTATGAACTAGACTATTTCTAGTCTGTTGTCTAGTCTAATGATTAGTCTATGGACTATTCTATTGACCAGTCTATGGAGTACTCTATTGACTAGTCTTTTGACTGGTCTATTTCCTATTCTAAACACTAGTCTGTTGACTAATCTAACTATGGACCAGTCAATCCGCTACTCCGTGCACTAGTCAATTGACCAGTCTATGAACCCCTCTATTGACCATACTATTGACAAATCTATGGACTAGTCTATTGACCACATTATGGACTAATCCATTAACTAGTCTGTGGAGTCGTCTACTGGCTAGTCTTTGGACTAGTCTACTAAATAGTCTATGGACTAGTCTATGAACAGGTCTATGAAATAGTATATTGACTAATCTATGAAACAGTCTATTGACTAGTTTATGGAATAGTCTAGTCTACGGACAATTCTATCGACTACTCTATGGACTAATACATTGAATAGTCTATGGACTAGTCTATTGGCTATGAGCTAGTCTATTGATTTGTCAATGAACTGGTCTATTCACTAATCTATTAACTTCTATGGACTAGTCAATAGACCAGCTATGAACTAGTAAATCGACTACTCTATGCACTACTCTATTGACCAGTCTATTGATCAGTCTATGGAGTAGTCTATTGACAAGTTTTTGGACTGTTCTATTGACTAGTCAATGTACTAGTCAATTGACTATTTAATGGTCTAGTCTATTGACTAGTCCATGGACTAGTCTATTGACAAGTCTAACTATGGTCTAGTCCATCGACTACTATATGCACTAGTCTATTGAGCAGTCTATGGACCACTTTACTGACCACTGTATGGACTAGTCTATTGCCAGTCTATGGGCTAGTCATTAAGCAGTCTATTGATCATTCTATGGACTAGTCTATTAACTAGTCTATGGAGTAGATTATTGGCTTGTCTATGGACTAGTCTATTGATTAGTCAATAGACTAGTTTAATAACTACTTGCTGCCCCAGTCTAAGGACTACTTAGGTTGGAATCTAAATTTTCCATTCCTTCTATGTTTGAACTTAGTTGTAATGAAAACAACATTTTGAACTCTTAAATGACTTGAATTACGGAACGTATGATTAATCTTAGTTAACACTTTATAACGATAAACAAAAATTTGGTTTAAAATATTCCATTTTCTTGTTATGATAAAAATTTTATTTATTTAGACTCTAGAGCGTATGATTAATATTAATTTTAAGTTTATTTACATATTCACTTATAGTTGAGGCAATTTCTTTAGGATTAGAATAAATCAAATGACATTTTATTAATAACAGTTTTTTTTTTTTTTTTGGTTTAAGAACTAAACTAAAGTTGCCAGCTCTTGTATGATTTAGCTTAGTGGTAGTTAAAGTATAATATACAAAAAAATCAAAACGATTGAAAAACATTAGTGCACTTCTGTTTCAAAGACTAGAGTATAGAAGTGATAGAGAATCAAAACAATACTACAGTTTCAGAGCAACCTAGAGTGATAGTGTGAATGGTATGGAAATACAGAAATGGTTAAACAAATCAAAACAGTTTTAGCAAGTAGTCGGCGCATATTATGAACAACTTACTTACAACAAATACAGACTGTTAATACAACAAACATAACTATATATAATGAAAAAATACTCTAAGGAAATTTCATTAAACAAACTTAACAAATAGCTTCGACAACAACAAGAAGTTATGTTGTTTCATTTCAAAATGTTCTACTCATTCTCCTCCAGAGGGAGTTTAAACATTACTGCTAAGTTTTTGTTATTGTTGCTATTTTACTTCAACTATTCGTACGCATATACGACTTTGTTTAAAACCACGAAAGTCACGCACTTCAGTGAGTGGTGCACTCATACGAATTATTACTGTTATATTAGTTGTTGTTGTTGCATTACTGAGTGAATTCTCTAGGGTTTTTAATAACTCTCACATACAGCCAAGCAAACAAACATACATACATACATATGTACTAGCACTTACAAAATGTAATGTAACATGTATACCAACACACATACAATTAAGTTGTGTAGCAGTTTTTTATATTTATTTTCATTGTAAATTCTCTGTAGTACAGAGATTTTTAAAAAAAAATGTATTTTTATTTTATTTTTAAAAATTCTGTTTTACATCTTAATGAAAGAAAAACAATTAAAGTGTTGAGCAGATATATTTGCAATTATTGAAACAAAAGGAATAAGTTTATAGTAAAAGGGAAAATGAAAAGGAAACAAAGGAAGTAGGAAGCGGAAAAAGTTAACAGAAATTCAAACAGATAAAATACAAGAAAATCAATGTATTGCCTGCTAACAGGCCAATTAAATCGTTTTTGTTAAAAAAGTTTTAATGAAAGCTTAAGGCGTAAAATATTGATCAAAAACTGTAAAAAAGGATAGTAACTTTAACCAGTTGACTTCATTTTTATTCCAATAGTAGATGGCATAACAAATTTGTTTAAATTTACTGCAAAATTGCTACCTCTAATTGAATTAAAATGTGTACTTGAATGGACGGACGGACAGACAGATGGACATCACTTAATCATATTATCAAATGATCTTAAGCCAATAGTTATATATTTGCTTCTGCAGCAGATATAAAGCAAATTTCTCTTAGTTATTTTTAAAATTAACAGCTATTGTATGTTTACAAAGTATAAACTGATGGACGGACGGACATACAGACAGACGGACCTTAATCATCGCTCAATCGTTTGAAATTTAGCAAAAAGGAAACCTAGTTGGATAGACAGACATTATTAAATCATATTACCAAATGATATTAAGCTATATAACAAATTTCTTTTAAATATTTTTAAAATAACAGTTCTTGTAAGATTAGAAATTACATGCTGATGGACGGATAAACGGACGGACAGATGGATGATCAATCTCTGCTAAATTATTAAATGATTCCAAAAAGTGGTTCTAAGCCAAAGGACATAATTTAAAACAAAATCAGTGTTTCTATATTTATGCCACAACAGACATCACATTCCAAATTTCTTTTAATAAGTATGACTTGCTGTAGTTAGATCATAAAGTTTGCACTGACAGATGGACGGACAAACGAATAGCAAGAAATCAGTTAATCGTTTTAGCAAATGATCCTAAGTAGAAGCAGGCAATTCAAAGAGAGATAAGTATTTCTATAAATAACAATCATAACCATAAAACCATAATAACTTGTTACAGGTATTATAAACACTAACTATATACATTGTCTGACAAA
This sequence comes from Lucilia sericata, assembly GCF_015586225.1. Classification (NCBI taxonomy): domain Eukaryota; kingdom Metazoa; phylum Arthropoda; class Insecta; order Diptera; family Calliphoridae; genus Lucilia; species Lucilia sericata. Next base: position 157,566 of record NW_023994721.1, on the reverse strand, counting down.
AAATTTCCAAGTAATCAGCAATTTTTCATTAAAAATAAAACTATTTTACTAATATTTATATCTTGTCTAATAATATAAAGTGTTGTTAATTTAAATCCATATAAATTTTTAAAATCATTGAAAAAAACACCACGAATAATAAGTCAAAATGTAAATAAAGTCAGAATTAATATTAATCATACGTACAGTTGGACAATTTATTTTAAACCTATAAAACTAGAAATTTATAAGAAATTCAAAAAGAAAAACTTAAGAAACCAATAGAAATCCCTTCAAGCAAATAAGTTTGAAACGTGTTTTAGAAAAATGTCAAGAAAATATATGAATTTTTCCACAAAAAAAAAGGTATTTTTATTAAAAATCGAAATATTAACGTTTAACTTAAATACCATTTACTGACAAGTACAAGATATACAATGGCTTGGCTACTGGTGTTTGCATTTCTGAATGAATATAAAAATGTCCTTGAGACTTTCAGACGAATGTGCAGAGCTTTCCAAGCGGATATCCTAGTGATGTGAAAAGCAACGGAATTAAGACAAAAACACATCGCTCTAGGATTTGTTGTGACAGTGAGGCTGCACATTATATATTGGTACGTGACCTACGATACATTGTTATAGTTTACAGTAAGGATGTGTTTTTTAAGAGTTCATTAAAGTGTCCTCAGTACAGGGTAATGATGTAGTGGAAGAACTTGCAAGCAAGGGATCAAACTTACCCCTAACAGGAAAGAACATTTAACACTACAATAATCTCTGATCCAAATCTCCTAAATCCATTATTTAAAAATTACAGTCTACTAGTTTTGGAACTAGGACGGATCCTCTAAAAACTCTGTTTTGTTCGAAACCTCACATTCTTATTTATCTTTCTTTTTATACTGACGAAAGGAATCAAAATTTACACACACATTTGACCCACCATAACCTAACTATTTTTTTTATAAATTTTTTAAATTTTGATACGAACTTAATGATACTTAAATCAACTATGAACTCGATTGAAATTTTAATTATTTATAATTTAAACAAAAATTAAATTAAAATATTCCAATTTCTGGTTGCTATAAAAAATGTTAATAAATTATACTACAGTGCGTATGATTAACATTAATTTTATGTTTATTTACATTTTCACTCATAATTTTCGCAATATCTTTACGATTTGAATAATTCAAATTAAATTTTATTAAAAAAAAATTGTGAATTTTAGAATTGTTTGGAATGGCAGTATTAAAACATTATTTTAGGTCGAATTTTAAGAAGAAAATACAACTGAAATAGATCTAAAGTAGAACTGAACTAGAACTGAACTTGAACCGAACTAGAACTGAACTAGAACTGAACTAGAACTGAACTAGAACTGAACTAGAACTGAACTAGAACTGAACTAGAACTGAACTAGAACTGAACTAGAACTGAACTAGAACTGAACTAGAACTGAACTAGAACTGAACTAGAACTGAACTAGAACTGAACTAGAACTGAACTAGAACTGAACTAGAACTGAACTAGAACTGAACTACAACTGAACTAGAACTGAACTACAACTGAACTAGAACTGAACTAGAACTGAACTAGAACTGAACTAGAACTGAACTAGAACTGAACTAGAACTGAACTAGAACTGAACTAGAACTGAACTAGAACTGAACTAGAACTGAACTAGAACTGAACTAGAACTGAACTAGAACTGAACTAGAACTGAACTAGAACTGAACTAGAACTGAACTAGAACTGAACTAGAACTGAACTAGAACTGAACTAGAACTGAACTAGAACTGAACTAGAACTGAACTAGAACTAGAACTGAACTAGAACTGAACTAGAACTGAACTAGAACTGAACTAGAACTGAACTAGAACTGAACTAGAACTGAACTAGAACTGAACTAGAACTGAACTAGAACTGAACTAGAACTGAACTAGAACTGAACTAGAACTGAACTAGAACTGAACTAGAACTGAACTAGAACTGAACTAGAACTAGAACTGAACTAGAACTGAACTAGAACTGAACTAGAACTGAACTAGAACTGAACTAGAACTGAACTAGAACTGAACTAGAACTGAACTAGAACTGAACTAGAACTGAACTAGAACTGAACTAGAACTGAACTAGAACTGAACTAGAACTGAACTAGAACTGAACTAGAACTGAACTAGAACTGAACTAGAACTGAACTAGAACTGAACTAGAACTGAACTAGAACTGAACTAGAACTGAACTAGAACTGAACTAGAACTGAACTAGAACTGAACTAGAACTGAACTAGAACTGAACTAGAACTGAACTAGAACTGAACTAGAACTGAACTAGAACTGAACTAGAACTGAACTAGAACTGAACTAGAACTGAACTAGAACTGAACTAGAACTGAACTAGAACTGAACTAGAACTGAACTAGAACTGAACTAGAACTGAACTAGAACTGAACTAGAACTGAACTAGAACTTTTTTTTTTTTTTTTTTTTAATAATAGTATTTTATTCAAGTAATATGTATAGTGTTACAAAATGTACTTAATATTAAACCCGCTAAGCCATATGGCTTGACAGCAGGAAAAAGGTATATTTAATACATAAGTATAAAAAATTTATAATTTTAAATTCATTGCGAATTGATAAAAAAGTGTTTAATTAGTTTTTTTCTTCTGTGTTCATTTCTTGTGTTGATGATACTAATTGGGAGTGTGTTCAATATGTTTGGCAGGGCAACACCTAATGTATTTCTTCCATATCCATTGTAAAATCGGTCCACTTTGTATCTTCCTTGCGCTCTTCTTCTTGTGTTGTGGTTGTGGTCTATTTCGTGAAGGTATTGACTATTGTTAAAAAAGTCATTTATTAGTGTTGTACTGTATATGCTGTAGATATTAAGTATATTTAATTCCTTTGCTAAATTAGGGATGTTTTTGTAGTGTGTTGTTCTGTTGCGGTTGTTTGTAAGGTGATTTGTATTTTGTGTGTTGCTTTCGTTGTGGCTGATGTTTATGTTGCTGATGTTTTGATGATTATTGTTAAGTGTGGAGTTGTTGTATGTGATATTATTTGGGGACGGCGTGTTAGTGCAGGCTGACGTGTTTGTTGATATGGTTGTGTAATTGTTTGTGAAGAATAAATGAGTGGTTGTGTTGTCATAATGTATATTTGTGAATGTGTTGTTGTATGTGGCTGTGTTGTTGTTATTTGTGAATATTCGATGGTTAATTATATCGTTGTGATATCCATCAGTGTTTATATTGCTAGTTATGTTGTAGTAAGTGTTGCTCGATAAGGTAGTGTTGGTAGTATTTTGAGTCAGTGTGTTGTTGTAAATGTACGTATTATCATGATGAGGATCAAAATACGTGTTGTTGTTTGCGTTGGTAAAGAATAGATGGGTGGTTGTGTTGTTATTTGTGGAGGTAAATGTGTTGTTGTTTGTGGATAAAAATGTATTGTTACTTAGGGATAAAAATGTGTTGTTGTTTGTGTTATTGTTTGTGGATGAAAATGTGTTGTTTGTAGATGTGTAAGTATTTGTAGCAAAACGGTGGATTTGGTTTTCAACAGTGTTGGTGTTAACGGTTGTGTTTGTAGAAAATCGGTAGTTCTTCCAAAGTATTTTCAGTATTTGGTTTTGTGTGTTTTGCAGAGAATTGCAGTACGTAGCGCTACCCCATGCTGTTATTCCATGCCTTATATACGATTCTGCTAGAGAAAAGTAGGCCTGTCTAAGTACACTGTATGGCGCACAGTTACTTAGATGGTAGAGTATATAGGCAGATTTACGAAGCTTTTTTCTTACTTCTTCAATGTGCATTTTCCATTTAAAATTACTGTCGACGTATACACCTAAATACTTGTATGATTGTACTATTTCAATTTTTGTTGTACATGTGTCGTTGTTGCTGTTTGGACTTGAAGTTTTGTTATGGAGACAATCAGTACTATGGAATGTTATATCAATAGGAAAGTCATTTAGATGGCGAGGTTTAATATGCATTAATTTAGTTTTTGTAGCGTTAATAACCAGACCATTGTCATGGCACCATTTTACTGCTATGTCTAGTTGTTTTTGCATATTCGCTGCTGCTACGTTTATATTTTTATTTGATACAACGATTGCGGTATCATCGGCATAGGCAAAAGTTTGGCTATCTAAAGCTTTTAACATATCGTTTGAATAAATAATGTATAAAATTGGTCCTAATTTTGACCCCTGAGGTACTCCAAACTTTACATGCGTTTCATCGCTTAAGGTATTATTTATTTTAACACGATATGTTCTGTAACTTAGATAACTTTTGAACCAATCGAGGGCAATTCCTCTGATCCCACTTCTTTCTAGTGTTTGTAGTAGTTTTTCATGAGATAAAGTGTCGAATGCTTTGCTGAAATCTATGTATAATACTAAGCAATGTTCATTTCTGCTTAAGCAGGAGTTAATATGGTTAGCAAAGTTTCCCAGTAGTTTGTTAATACTTTTTCCCTTTTGAAATCCATACTGGTTTGAGTTTATGATATTATATCGTTCTAAAAATTGAGTTAGTCTTCTGACAACGATTTCTTCTAATATTTTTTCAACAACTGGTAAAATAGCTATTGGCCTATAATTATTACAATCCGACTTGCATCCGGTCTTGTAGATTGGTCTAATAATGGACGTCTTTAAAATGTCTGGTACCGTTGCGTTTTCTAGACTAGAGTTTATTAGTTTTGTAATAATTGGTGTAATAACGTCAGCATTAGTTTTTAAATCTTTAGGTCTGATTTGATCAATTCCAGCTCCTTTTTTAATATTTAATGTACACAAAATCTTATATATCTCATTTTCATTAGTATTTGATAAATATATTGAGTTTTGTTGAATATTCTCTACATTGTTTAATGTTTTAATGTTACATTTATGAACAAGATTTATTACATTTTCATTAAACTTGTTTGCAAAACAGTTTGCAGTGTTATATAAAGTACCACTTTTAAAGTTTTTTACGATCGTGTCATCAATATTTGTTGATTTTTTCCCGATAAGTTCATTTATTATTTCCCACGTAACGCGCATATCACTTCTGTTTTCTATAAATTTTTGGCGATAGTAGTTATTTTTTGCATTTATTATTTTTTTATTTAACAGGTTTCTAAAATGTTTATATTCCGTTTCGATTGTTTTATTATTTTTATTATTTTTCCATTTTTTGAAAAGTTTATCCCGTATTTCGCAATATTTAATTAAGTTTTCACTAATCCACGGATTATTTGATCTTTTCTTATATGTTGTTTTTTTGTATGAACTATTATATAGAACTGAACTAGAACTAGAACTAGAACTGAACTAGAACTGAACTAGAACTGAACTGGAACTGAACTAGAACTGAACTAGAACTGAACTAGAACTGAACTAGAACTGAACTAAAACTGAACTAGAACTGAACTAGAACTGAACTAGAACTGAACTAGAACTGAACTAGAACTGAACAAGAACTGAACTAGAACTGAACTAGAACTGAACTAGAACTGAACTAGAACTGAACTAGAACTGAACTAGAACTGAACTAGAACTGAACTAGAACTGAACTTGAATTGAACTAGAACTGAACAAGAACTAAACTAGAACTGAACTAGATAAATTTTGTTTCAAATCATCAACCTCAGAACTAGTTCTAAAAAAATATTATAATTCAAATTGTTAAGTCTTTAAAAATTGTAAACAATTTTTTGAGGTCTCGTATATCAGTTTTTCTAAATTTTCTCAAACCCACCTTTAATAATCCAAAAAAAGATTTCGAAAACACATAGATTGATTTTACTTAAATCTTAAAAACTAACACTATTTAAACACTCACAAATTTTTGAAACGAACAATTTTTAATACGTTATTTATATTAAATTTTCTATTTAAATTTTTATATAATTATTTTTATATTATTGGTTAAATTTTTTTAATATTAGTATTTAATTAAAATTTTTATTAAATATTTTATTTAATTTTTCTATTAATAACTTTTTATTCTAAATATTTCTTTAACTTTTTAATCATTTTGTTGATTTATAATAATTTTTTTTAAAAATTTGGTTTATTTTCCTTATTAGCCCATTTAAAAATGACACTAAAAACAAACATCTTGTTTAGTTTAATTTCAAATTAAAAAAATCCAACACACACAAACACTTCCGTTTCCTGTTTTCATTAGAAAACTTATTTATCCGTTTTGAAACAACCACGTTCGCCAACGTTCGTTTTATTACTGAAATGTTTTTTATTTGCCATCAGAGGAAGTCTTTGTCTTCATCGTCATCATTATCAACATCGTCGTCCTAGTCTACAATGTAGCAAAAATATACAGTTACAAACCGTGAGACACACAACACTCTCAAACAAACAAATATTTACTTGCAGACAATTTCTTTTTTTCTTTCATTCTTAACAAGCCACATTGTCATTATTAACATCAGATGTTAAATGTAAAAAAAATAACTGCAAATATCAAATTACAGCAACAAAAACAACATACTACCATCAGCAGCATGGACCAACAATCAAAACATCAAAAAATACTATAACAGTACTGTTATAGTACTCTCCCAAATACGGTTACTTGTTTCTAACAGTAGTTCTCTCTGTTTGTTATAATAGTTTGTTTTTGTTTAGAAAAACTGCACAGGAGAATGTGAGCGAGAGCTACATAAAACAGAATGTTTAAGAAATTTTTGTAAAATGCCGCCTATTGCTTGAATAAGCACGTGTTTTTCACAGTAATAAACTGTTGTTGTTTAAAAATATTACTAGAAATTAAGAGCATGATTTTACTCTTAAAGTAACAGCAAGAGTTTTATTAAATTATTATGTTAAAATGCAAATAATTATGCATAATATGAAGAGATTGTAGAATGTAACGGTTAATTTAATTAATGTGTTTCTATTTCTTGGTTGTCTAGCATACTTTGCGGTTCATTAAAATTTACATAAATGGAATCGCCTAATGGATTGGATTTTGGAACTTAATAGGACTTAAACTACAACACAACTAGAAAACAACTAGAACATAACCTGAATAGAACTAGAAAAGATCTACAACAGAACTAGAACAGAACTAGAACAGAACTAGAACAGAACTAGAACAGAACTAGAATAGAACTAGAACAGAACTAGAACAGAACTAGAACAGAATTAGAACAGAACTAGAACAGAACTAGAACAGAACTAGAACAGAACTAGAACAGAACTAGAACAGAACTAGAACAGAACTAGAACAGAACTAGAACAGAACTAGAACAGAACTAGAACAGAACTAGAACAGAACTAGAACAGAACTAGAACAGAACTAGAACAGAACTAGAACAGAACTAGAACAGAAGAACTAGAACAGAACTAGAACAGAACTAGAACAGAACTAGAACAGAACTAGAACAGAACTAGAACAGAACTAGAACAGAACTAGAACAGAACTAGAACAGAACTAGAACAGAACTAGAACAGAACTAGAACAGAACTAGAACAGAACTAGAACAGAACTAGAACAGAACTAGAACAGAACTAGAACAGAACTAGAACAGAACTAGAACAGAACTAGAACAGAACTAGAACAGAACTAGAACAGAACTAGAACAGAACTAGAACAGAACTAGAACAGAACTAGAACAGAACTAGAACAGAACTAGAACAGAACTAGAACAGAACTAGAACAGAACTAGAACAGAACTAGAACAGAACTAGAACAGAACTAGAACAGAACTAGAACAGAACTACAACAGAACTACAACAGAACTACAACAGAACTACAACAGAACTAGAACAGAACTAGAACAGAACTAGAACAGAACTAGAACAGAACTAGAACAGAACTAGAACAGAACTAGAACAGACTAGAACAGAACTAGAACAGAACTAGAACAGAACTAGAACAGAACTAGAACAGAACTAGAACAGAACTAGAACAGAACTAGAACAGAACTAGAACAGAACTAGAACAGAACTAGAACAGAACTAGAACAGAACTAGAACAGAACTAGAACAGAACTAGAACAGAACTAGAACAGAACTAGAACAGAACTAGAACAGAACTAGAACAGAACTAGAACAGAACTAGAACAGAACTAGAACAGAACTAGAACAGAACTAGAACAGAACTAGAACAGAACTAGAACAGAACTAGAACAGAACTAGAACAGAACTAGAACAGAACTAGAACAGAACTAGAACAGAACTAGAACAGAACTAGAACAGAACTAGAACAGAACTAGAACAGAACTAGAACAGAACTAGAGCAGAACTAGAACAGAACTAGAACACAACTAGAACACAACTAGAACACAACTAGAACAGAACTAGAACACAACTAGAACACATCTAGAATAAACAAGTAAGATTTAAATTATCGCTTTGCCGAATCTTATATGAATTTTACAGAGGTTGTTGGTTTTAAATAGGACACTTCTCGAAAGCATGTCTGATATAAATATTGAAGATTTGGATCCAGAGGACATCTGAGGTCTTTAGAAAATTGATTTCAAAATACACACAGACGAACAGACAGACAAACAGAAGGACATGGCTAAATCAACTATGATATCTATTACAAACTGAATGACAAACTTATATATACTCTTCTCACGAAGGTGAACGGATATAAAAACTTTTTTTAAATTAACGTTTCCCAAGAATATATGATTATTTAACGAAACACATAAAATACCCAATATTTTTTAAAGCTTTCTTACACAATCCTAAGCTCTAAGCTTATTTTTATGAAAATAATAAAAATCTCTCGTTATTCATTAATAATACTTTAAAGCACACTCTCTTGCTCTCCTGGTTGGCAATTATTCCACCAATACTTCCCTTTACTGTTAACAAAGCACTAATATTTGTTTATAATGTTTATACTAATCTGTGTAAATAAAGCTTTTTCATTTGACATCACTTTCTCATAATATAAAATATTGTTGTTTTTGTCATAAAGTCGCCTCTGTTAGTATGTGTTTGAATAAGTCCTATGCCTCCCTTCATTTTTTCATATCAGGACATCTGAATATTTCCACACACACTAATGTAATTTACAAAACAGAGGAAAAAAGCTTAACTTTTTATTTCTTTATAAAAAAGGAAAGCAAATACAATTTAGTGTAAAATATAAATCTTGCAACCAATCAACGGTGGGCTTGGTTTTATCTTTATTGTGTTTTTGTTACATTTATTTGCTAACTTTGTAAGGAGAGAACAAAAAAGAAAATAAATCTAAAAGCTTTTTTTCAAAGTCAAAAATTATAAAAAAAAAGATGAAATGCATAAACTAAACAAACCCACATCCTGTGGCTAAAGAAGGCGCATGTATGACTTTTTGATTTCATTTCAAAGACTTTAGAAAAGAAACACCCCAATAAGTTTTGAATTGTGTAGGTTGTACTTAGTTTAAGTGAATTTGTCTTTATCTATGTACTTACATACACATTTATGGACGTAAGTATTTATGTAGATATTTGTGTAATGTTTGTTAAGAAATCTTAAATATAGAAATGAAAAATATAATACAAAGGCAATTTAAAACTGAAAAAGTACATGCAGCTTCAAAAGCTTTAATTGAGTACAAGTACAGGTATAAATTGGTAAAGATAAATTACCAAAAAAAAAAATTATCAAGAAATGTCTGTGGGCAGAGGCTTTTCACAAATTCATCATTAAAACGGAAGTTACGAGGGTTGTAAGAAAGTTATTGAAGTTTCTAGTTAAGTTCTGTTCTAGTTCTGTTCTAGTTCTGTTCTAGTTCTGTTCTAGTTCTGTTCTAGTTCTGTTCTAGTTCTGTTCTAGTTCTGTTCTAGTTCTGTTCTAGTTCTGTTCTAGTTCTGTTCTAGTTCTGTTCTAGTTCTGTTCTAGTTCTGTTCTAGTTTCTGTTCTAGTTCTGTTCTAGTTCTGTTCCTAGTTCGGTTCTAGTTCTGTTCTAGTTCTGTTCTAGTTCTGTTCTAGTTCTGTTCTAGTTCTGTTCTAGTTCTGTTCTAGTTCTGTTTCTAGTTCTGTTCTAGTTCTGTTCTAGTTCTGGTCTAGTTCTGTTCTAGTTCTGTTCTAGTTCTGTTCTAGTTCTGTTCTAGTTCTGTTCTAGTTCTGTTCTAGTTCTGTTCTAGTTCTGTTCTAGTTCTGTTCTAGTTCTGTTCTAGTTCTGTTCTAGTTCTGTTCTAGTTCTGTTCTAGTTCTGTTTCTAGTTCTGTTCTAGTTCTGTTCTAGTTCTGTTCTAGTTCGGTTTCTAGTTCGTGTTCTAGTTCTGTTTCTAGTTCTGTTCTAGTTCTGTTCTAGTTCTGTTCAGTTCTGTTCTAGTTCTGTTCTAGTCTGTTCTAGTTCTGTTCTAGTTCTGTTCTAGTTCTGTCTAGTTCTGTTCTAGTTCTGTTCTAGTTCTGTTCTAGTTTCTAGTTCTGTTCTAGTTCTAGTTCTGTTGTTCTAGTTCTGTTCTAGTTCTGTTCTAGTTCTGTTCTAGTTCTGTTCTAGTTCTGTTCTAGTTCTGTTCTAGTTCTGTTCGTTCTAGTTCTGTTCTAGTTCTGTCTATTTCTGTTCTAGTTTCTGTTCTAGTTCTGTTCTAGTTCTGTTCTAGTTCTGTTCTAGTTCTGTTCTAGTTCTGTTCTAGTTCTGTTCATTCGTTCTAGTTCTGTTCTAGTTCTGTGCTAGTTTCTGTTCTAGTTCTGTTCTAGTTCGTTCTAGTTCTGTTCAAGTTCTGTCTAGTTCTGTTTCTAGTTCTGTTCTTAGTTCTGTTCTAGTTTCTGTTCTAGTTCTGTTCTAGTTCTGTTCTAGTTCTGTTCTAGTTCTGTCTAGTTCTTCTAGTTCTGTTCTAGTTCTAGTTCTGTTCTAGTTCTGTCTAGTTCGGTTCTAGTTTCTGTTCAGTTCTGTTCTAGTTCTGTTTCTAGTTCTGTTCATTCTAGTTCTGTTCTAGTGCTGTTCTAGTTCTGTTCTAGTTCTGTTCTAGTTCTGTTCTAGTTCTAGTTCTGTTCAGTTCTGTCTAGTTCTGTTCTAGTTCTGTTCTAGTTCTGTTCGAGTTCTGTTGTCTAGTTCTGTTCTAGTTTCTGTTCTAGTTCTGTTCCTAGTTCTGTTCTAGTTCGTGTTCTAGTTCTGTTCTAGTTCTGGGGTTTCTAGTTCTGTTCTACTAGTTCTGTTCTAGTTCTGTTCTAGTTCTGTTCTGTTCTGTTCTTGTTCTGTTTCTAGTTCTGTTTTAGTTCTGTTCTAGTTCTGTTCTAGTTCTGTCCTAGTTCTGTCCTAGTTCTGTCCAAGGTTCTGTTCTAGTTCTGTTCTAGTTCTGTTCTAGTTCTGTTCTAGTTTCTGTTCTAGTTCTGTTCTAGTTCTGTCTAGTTCTATTCTAGTCCTATTCTAGTTTCCTGTTCTAGTTCTGTTCAAATTCTGTTTTAGATGTGTTCTGCTCTGATCCAGTTCTAATTTAATTTGATTTTATGTCTTTATCGTAATAGGTTTTTCTATAACAAATTGGAAATAATTATAAGTATTGCTATAAAACTTTAAAGCTTTTAAAATAGCCGTATAGCTTAAATGGTTGAAATACTTGCTATCATTGCGTTTTAAAGAAATTGTAAAGCTTTTTTGCAAAAATGGGTTTTGAAAGCTTTGAACTTAGAAGCTTTTAGCAGGAGCGAAAAGTGTTGCAATTTAATTAACTAAAGTTATCGAAAAATAACCCCTATCAGAGAATTAGAGTTGAAAAGAAAAACGAAAAATGAAATAACAAACTTTGAAATTTGACAATCAGCTGTTTGCTGAATTTTTGACAGCTGAACTATAATAGTAAAAAGAGTGGCAGACAAAATGAGCAGTTGTTAGTTGTATTACGATGGATATGTTGAACAAGTGCATAAACGAGTATAAGTACAAACAACCGCCATAGTTTAGACAGGAGTCATAGAAAAATCATCATACGTCATTGACTTCCATATGAACACAAAGCGAAACGGGAAATATTGTAAAACTTACAAATACAATTTTCAACATAAAAGGAAAAAATTATAGGAAATTGAGAAAAAAAATATATGTAAATGGAAAGTGGACATGCAAATAAATTTACTCGCACAAGTAAACAAAGGAACAGCCTACAAAAATAGTGATTTATACAAAGTAATGTTAAAAAAATCATTGAAAATGGTAAAACCTTAAATGAAAATTAAGAAAATTAAAGTTTATAAAACGTGTGAAAAAAATTTACACAAATAGTAAAGTTGTAAATTTGTGTTGAAAAGTGAAAGTTTGAATGCAAAACTTGAAGAACTTTAAAGTTTTTTCTCCTTCTTCTTGTTATACGAAAAAATCCTTGACCTATTGTGGGGTGTTTTTAGTTTGTTGTTCCTGCTGTACTCCTTTGTATGGTAGTGTTGTAATTTGTGTATTGTTGTTTTTTTTTTTTTTTTTTTGTATATGCCTTCCTTTGTCAATTGAAGTATTTTTTTTAGTCATTCAATTTGTACATTTCGGCAAAAAATCAAGGTTAAACTGCAAAAAAATATATATGAAAAAAAGTTTGTTTTGGCCCTTCATGAACATGTTTTATGGTTCAAAGGATTTTGATTAGACAAAGTTATGCGAAAAAATCGTTTTACAAATGTGTATCGTCGCGGCGTGTGTGGGTTCATAGACAAGTTCATTAGAGTGACAACAACTCAGCAAAAATATAAAAAATATGTTTTCCTTTCATATGTTTAGTATATAAATGTTATTTATGAGCTCGTTGGCATAAAAGGAAAAAAAACAAAGGAAAAATATAAAATAAAACTTTATGATTATGGGTTCCTGTCTGGGTAGAAACTCTTCAAACAAACTCAATTCAAATAAGAGTACATCGAGTTTGGTGTCATCATGTTTGGGGTAAGTGAAATTATTATAACAAAAACAAACATATTGCAATGATTTTTAATAGTTCGGATATAGAGTCTTGATTTACAGACGTTTTTGTAATTTTCGAATTAAAACAAAAGTAGAATACAACTGGAACAGAACTAAAACAGAACAGAACTAGAACAGATCTATAACAGAACTCGAACAGAACTAGAAGAGATCTATAACAGAACTAGAACAGAAACTAGTAACCGAACTAGAGCAGAGAACTAGAAACAGAACTAGAACAGAACTAGAAACACGAACTAAAACCGAGCTAGAACAGAACGAGAACAGAACTAGAACAGATTAGAACAGAACTAGAAACATAACTAGAACAGAACTAGAACAGAACTAGAACAGAAACTAGAACTAGAACTAGAAACAGAACTAAAACCAGAACTAAAACAGAACTAGAACAGAACTAGAACAGAACTAGACAGAACTAGAACAGAACTTAGACAGCAGAACTAGAACAGACTAGAACAGAACTAGAACAGAACTAGAACAGAACTATACACAGAACAGACAGAACTAGAACAGAACTAGAACAGAACTTAGAACAGACCTAGAACAGAAAAATAGAAACAGAACTAGAACAGAACTAGAAACGAACTAGAACAGAACTAGAACAGAACTAGAACAGAATCTAGAACAGAACTAGAACGAACAGAACAGAACTAGAACAGAACTAGAACAGAAACTAGAACAGAACTAGAACAGAACTAGAACAGAACTAGAACAGAACTAGAACAGAACTAGAACAGAACTAGAACAGAACTAGAACAGAACTAGAACAGAACTAGACTAGAACAGAACTAGAACAGAACTAGACAGAACTAGAACAGAACTAGAACAGAACTAGAACAGAACTAGAACAGAACTAGAACAGAACTAGAACAGAACTAGAACAGAACTAGAACAGAACTAGAACAGAACTAGAACAGAACTAGAACAGAACTAGAACAGAACTAGAACAGAAACTAGAACAGACTAGAACAGAACTAGAACAGACTAGAACAGAACTAGAACAGAACTAGAACAGAACTAGAACAGAACTAGAACAGAACTAGAACAGAACTAGAACAGAACTAGAACAGAACTAGAACAGAACTAGAACAGAACTAGAACAGAACTAGAACAGAACTAGAACAGAACTAGAACAGAACTAGAACAGAACTAGAACAGAAACTAGAACAGAACTAGAACAGAACTAGAACAGAACTAGAACAGAACTAGAACAGAACTAGAACAGAACTAGAACAGAACTAGAACAGAACTAGAACAGAACTAGAACAGAACTAGAACAGAACTAGCAACAGAACTAGAACAGAACTAGAACAGAACTAGAACAGAACTAGAACAGAACTAGAAAACTAGAACAGAACTAGAACAGAACTAGAACAGAACTAGAACAGAACTAGAACAGAACTAGAACAGAACTAGAACAGAACTAGACAGAACTAGAACAGAACTAGAACAGAACTAGAACAGAACATAGAACGAACTAGAACAGAACTAGAACAGAACTAGAACAGAACTAGAACAGAACTAGAACAGAACTAGAAACAGAACTAGAAACAGAACTAGAACAGAACTAGAACAGAACTAGAACAGAACTAGAACAGACTAGACAGAACTAGAACAGAACTAGAACAGAACTAGAACAGAACTAGAACAGAACTAGAAACAGGAACTAGAACAGGAACTAGAACAGAACTAGAAACAGAACTAGAACAGAACTAGAACAGAACTAGAACAGAATAGAACAGAACTAGAACAGAACTAGAACAGAACCTAGATAACAGAACTAGAACAGAACTAGAACAGAACTAGAACAGAACTAGAACAGAACTAGACAGAACTAGAGCAGAACTAACAGAACTAGAAGATAACTATAACAGAACTAGAACATAACTAGAACAGAACTAAACAGAACTAGAACATAACTAAACAGACTAGAACAGAACTGAACAGAACTAGAACAGACTACAATGTTACTAGAACTCACTCAACTAGAACCTGAACTGGAATAAAACTCAAGTAGAACTCAACTTGAACAGAACTAGAACTGAACTAGAACTAGAACTCAAGTAGAACTGATCTAGAAGTCAACTGGAACTCAACTAGAGTTGAACTGAAAACTGAACTAAAAGTCATCTAATAAGAACTGAACTGTAACTGAACTCGAAGACACTAAAACTCAGCTTGAACTTATCTAGAACTGAAATGAAACTGATGTAGAACTCAATTAGATGTCTTACTAGAACTCAACTAGAACTGAACTGGAACTGACGTAGAACTCAACTTGAACTGAAATAGCACTCAACTAGTACGCAACTAGAACCCAATTAGAACTCAACTAGAACTGAACGGTAACTCAACTAGAAATCAACTAGAATTCAACTCGAACTCAACTATATAGAACTGAACTAGAACTGACCTAGAACTCAACTAAAACTCAGCTAGTACATAATTAGAACTCAACTAGAACAGAACTAGAACTCAACTAGAACAGAACTAGAAAATAACTACAACACAACTAGAACTCAACTAGAACTGAACTATACCTTAACTAAGATGAATTGAACTAGAATTCAACTAAAACTGAGCTGTATCTGAACTAGAACTCAATTAAAACACAACTGTAAACTCAACTAGAGCTCAACTAATACTCAACCAGTACACAACTAGAACAGAACTACAAAAAAAAAAAACTAAAACAGTTTTAGAACTACTTGGAATGACAAAAAGTCGGTACATATCTTCTTATATATTTTTATCTATTTTGCTAAACATTTGATTGCGATTATTTTCAATTATCTCACGCTTTTCCTCTGGTATTAACATAATAAATCCATTTCTAAGCTCCCTCGTTGAAGTCTCCCTTTACTACTCTTTGAATAGCCTGAAATCAATCTGTTTATAATTGATTCCCCGCCTTAATCCTTAACACAATTTTCCAAAAATCTATTTTTATCAACACTCGACTGTCTGTCAGTCTGTGAGTCTGCTTAGACTAAATACAGATTTAGTTAGTTTGGCTGCTTTGCCAATTTTATCTTTTTTTTTTTTTTTGTTATTATTATGTGTTCTCGAATTTGTTGTTGCCATTTGTTTAATATTACTTTTGAGTCAATCACTTTGTGATTCACCCTTCCATAAGCTAACGAGGGGAAAAACCTTTTGAGACTTGTCTCAATTTGTATACAATTCTACAGCCACTATTGCCATTCACATATTGATAAACATTTAAGTATTTTTGCTATTTTATATTTTGCTTTATATTTGCTAAACAAACTATAGTGGGAGTTCGGGGGCGTGTGTGTCTGTATAAGTATGCAGTATTTATGTCTCTATGTTTGTGTGTTCTGCTCAAAGGGGTTTTCGGAATGAGGGTCATACAATAAAAGCATTTCTAATTTAGTTTTTATTTTACATTTAATTAAATTAAGTGTAGTTTAAATGAACATCCCCAAGAAATATATAAAAAATATAGCAGCAATAACAAATACAAAAGCAGAGAGCAATGAGAAAGTCATTGAATTTAATACATTTAAAACATATAAATGTTTTAGCTAAAAAGTATGAAGCATACTTTTAGATGGCCAGGGTGAGCAGTACATGTAAATTAAGCAAACGAGGCATAAGCCCCTGCAAAAGGTTACAAATAAGTTTAGTGAACTTAGAACAGATTAATACTAAAATCTGCCATAGCTATCAATCAATCATTAAATTAATTAATTAGTTTTTAAATTAAAATATAAGATGCACAGTATAATAATTTTGAACTCAAAAAATATGATAAGTTCTATACCAATGTAAAATAACATTCTGTAAAAAAAACTGAACTAGAACTGAACTAGAACTGAACTAGAACTGACTGAACTGAACTAGAACTGAACTAGAACGAAACTAGAACGCACTGAACAGAACTAGACTGAACTAGAACTGAACGAGAACTGAACTAGAACTGAACTAGAACTGAACTAGAACTGAACTAGAACTGAACTAGAACTGAACTAGAACTGAACTAGAACTGAACTAGAACTGAACTAGAACTGAACTAGAACTGAACTAGAACTTGAACTAGAACTGAAACGAGAACTGAACTAGAACTGAACTAGAACTGAACGAGAACTGAACTAGAACTGAACTAGAACTGAACTAGAACGGAACATAGAACTGAACTAGAATTGAACTAGGAACGAACTAGAACTGAACTTAATGACTAGAACTAGGAACTAGACCTGAACTAGAACTGAACTAGAACTGAACTAGAACTGAACTAGAACTGAACTAAATCTGAACTAGAATAACTAGAACTTGAACTTAAATGAGAACTGAACTAGAACTGAAACTAGAACTGAACGAGAACTGAACTCAGAACTGAACTAGAACTGAACTCGAACGAACTGAACTAGAACTGAACTAGAACTGAACTAGAACTGAACTAGAACTGAACTAGAACTGAACTAGAACTGAACTAGAACTGAACTAGAACTGAACTAGAACTGAACTAGAACTGAACTAGAACTGAACTAGAACTGAACTAGAACTGAACTAGAACTGAACTAGAACTGAACTAGAACTGAACTAGAACTGAACTAGAACTGAACTAGAACTGAACTAGAACTGAACTAGAACTGAACTAGAACTGAACTAGAACTGAACTAGAACTGAACTAGAACTGAACTAGAACTGAACTAGAACTGAACTAGAACTGAACTAGAACTGAACTAGAACTGAACTAGAACTGAACTAGAACTGAACTAGACCTGAACTAGACTGAACTAGAACTGAACTAGAACTGAACTAGAACTGAACTAGACTGAACTAGACTGAACTAGAACTGAACTAGAACTGAACTAGAACTGAACTAGAACTGAACTAGAACTGAACTAGAACTGAACTAGAACTGAACTAGAACTGAACTAGAACTGAACTAGAACTGAACTAGAACTGAACTAGAACTGAACTAGAACTGAACTAGAACTGAACTAGAACTGAACTAGAATTGAACTAGAACTGAACTAGAATTGAACTAGAACTGAACTAGAACTGAACTAGAACTGAACTAGAACTGAACTAGAACTGAACTAGAACTGAACTAGAACTGAACTAGAACTGAACTAGAACTGAACTAGAACTGAACTAGAACTGAACTAGAACTGAACTAGAACTGAACTAGAACTGAACTAGAACTGAACTAGAACTGAACTAGAACTGAACTAGAACTGAACTAGAACTGAACTAGAACTGAACTAGAACTGAACTAAACTGACTAGAACTGAACTAGAACTGAACTAGAACTGAACTAGAACTGAACTAGAACTGAACAAGACCTGAACTAGACCTGAACTAGAACTGAACTAGAACTGAACTAGAACTGAACTAGAACTGAACTAGACCTGAACTAGAACTGAACTAGAACTGAACTAGAACTGAACTAGAACTGAACTAGAACTGAACTAGAACTGAACTAGAACTGAACTAGAACTGAACTAGAACTGAACTAGAACTGAACTAGACTGAACTAGAACTGAACTAGAACTGAACTAGAACTGAACTAGAACTGAACTAGAACTGAACTAGAACTGAACTAGAACTGAACTAGAACTGACTAGAACTGAACTAGAACTGAACTAGAACTGAACTAACTGAACTAGAACTGAACTAGAACTGAACTAGAACTGAACTAGAACTGAACTAGAACTGAACTAGAACTGAACTAGAACTGAACTAGAAACTGAACTACTGAACTAGAACTGAACTAAAACTGAACTAGAACTGAACTAGAACTGAACTAGAACTGAACTAGAACTGAACTAGAACTGAACTAGAACTGAACTAAAACTGAACTAGAACTGAACTAGAACTGAACTAGACTGAACTAGAACTGAACTAGAACTGAACTAGAATTGAACTAGAACTGAACTAGAACTGAACTAGAACTGAACTAGAACTGAATTAGAACTGAACTAGACTGAACTAGAACTGAACTAGAACTGAACTAGAACTGAACTAGAACTGAACTAGAACTGAACTAGAACTGAACTAGAACTGAACTAGAACTGAACTAGAACTGAACTAGAACTGACTACTGAACTGAACTGAACTAGAACTGAACTAGAACTGAACTAGAACTGAACTAGAACTGAACTAGAACTGAACTAGAACTGAACTAGAACTGAACTAGAACTGAACTAGAACTGAACTAGAACTGAACTAGAACTGAACTAGAACTGAACTAAAACTGAACTAGAACTGAACTGGAACTGAATTAGATCTATAACTGACATGTTTAACGTCTTTAGTAGTGCCAGCGGTCAATAAGGTTTATTATCTTTATGGTTTTTTCCTAAAATATGCCTTACTTTCTTTAAAAACTAAATAAATTAAATTCTATTTGAACTCACTCAAGCATACAGTCTTTTGATAATAAATCGTATTTGCCAACAATTCAATTGTTTCCCTAAAAGTATGCTTTAAATTTGTTTATATAACAAAGAGCCTAAATATATACATACTAATACCTAAATGTAAAAAAACTTGTTCAATGAGTATTGATATAATAAAAAATCATTATTAAAATAAATATTATTTTTCTTTAAATGGGAATTTTGTATTCTTTTTGTTTCTTCACATTTAAGAACCAAACCCTTGAAGTAGGCATTTATAATAAAAATTTGATGAATTTGCAGAAAAAAAAAACAAATTCTTTATTATTTTCAGTTTGTTATGTATAATTTATATAACAAAACTTTATGTTTGTTTGAGAAGAATACAAATGTTATGCGACTTCATGTTCAAATGATTTGACAGATTTGAATGACATTTCTACTTAAAATATGCTACAGTTTTAATTAAAATTTAAGCATACAAAAGATGTTATAGACAAATTATATATTGTGTGGAGAAATTTTATTAGGATTTCTATTGTTAAGGGATTAAATTGCTTAAAGAATACCTAAATTGAGCTAAGATTTACTTAATGTGGGTTTTATTTAATAAATTCATGAATTTATTGCGAAACTAACTCCAACTCAACCCCTAAAAGCAGTTAGCAGTTTGTTACAAATTAGTTGTATTGTAAACTCTTATAAGTTTGTTTTTTATGTTGTTATTGCTGGTGTTTTGTTTCAATTCTAAAAGTACTTACTTGTAGTGGTAGTAGTTTTCTGTTGTTGCTTTCTCTCATAATTTCAAGTATTTTCACAACTTTAAGGAATTTCAAACCTCAAGCTGAGCATGCAAAGCTGCAGCAATATATACAAACGGAAAAAAATTCTATAACAACCCCTTGAAATATGCTACAAAAATAGAATGCAAAGCAAAAAAAGCTGTTAGAAAAAATATATACAATGCAACAAATGTGACCAAAAGCAAACCACAATATTGAAAACAAATGTATGTTTGTAAGACCCGTAATAAGTAAAAAATAACCTTAAAGTAGGCTATAAAGAAATTGACAAAAACAATGTTGCAAACGTTAAACAATGTTACAAAATAAATTTAATTTCAAGTTTTAAATTTTATTTATTTTTTAACGAAATTTTCAATGCCTAAACTAAAGCAAATATTCCATGTTTAACTAAAACAAACTTTTCATTATGTTTTCTTAAACATTGTTAAAATATTTTTTATATAAATATTTAAATTCTCCTAAAAGTATGTTTGTATGCTAAACAACTTTGTGAATTTCTTGCGACTTTGCATAAAATGTAACAAAAACAAAAAGAATTTCTCTTTACCACTTTTAAATATTCTAGCATATGCCAAGGGATTTTATTTTTAAAAAATACAACCTAAATTATGTTGCCGTGTTACAACAAGAATTTTCTTTAGTCATATAGCTACATATATATTTGTTTGAATTTTATATGTTTTTTCTTCACTCTCTTTTTTCTATGAATAAAACAATTGTTAAATACAATTCATAACAAAAACAACAAAATGCTAAAGAAATCTAAAATTTATTTTGTTTTTTTTTTTTTTTTAATACTCCTACTTCACCGTTTGTACTTTTGGCTTATAAGTAGTCATAACCCAAAAAGTATGCAACAATTTTCATAAAAAAATATTGAATATAAAATGGATTAAGTGAAAGCCACAAGAAATATATGAGTGAAATTTTAAAACTCAAAGCCGGAAATGAATAACTTGGTGAAGAAAAGCTCTTAGTATAGAATTTTCATAGACGAGGTGTTGTTATAGGAAGTGTTTTAAGATCACTATGAAAAATACTTGAACAGAACTAGAACAGAACTAGAACAGAACTAGAACAGAACTAGAACAGAACTAGAACAGAACTAGAACAGAACTAGAACAGAACTAGAACAGAACTAGAACAGAACTAGAACAGAACTAGAACAGAACTAGAACAGAACTAGAACAGAACTAGAACAGAACTAGAACAGAACTAGAACAGTAGAACTAGAACAGAACTAGAACAGAACTAGAACAGAACTAGAACAGAACTAGAACAGAACTAGAAACAGAACTAGGACAGAACTAGAACAGAACTAGAACAGAACTAGAACAGAACTAGAACAGAAACTAGAAACAGAACTAGAACAGAACTAGAACAGAACTAGAACAGAACTAGAACAAAACTAGAACAGAACTAGAACAGAACTAGAAGAGAACTAGAACAGAACTAGAACAGAACTAGAACAGAACTTGAACAGAACTTGAACAGAACTAGAACAGAACTAGAACAGAACTAGAACAGAACTAGAACAGAACTAGAACAGAACTAGAACAGAACTAGAACAGAACTAGAACAGAACTAGAACAGAACTAGAACAGAACTAGAACAGAACTAGAACAGAACTAGAACAGAACTAGAACAGAACTAGAACAGAACTAGAACAGAACTAGAACAGAACTAGAACAGAACTAGAACAGAACTAGAACAGAACTAGAAAGAACTAGAAAAGAACTAGAGCAGAACTAGAACAGAACTAGAACTAGAACAGAACTAGAACTAGAACTGAACTGAACTAGAACAGAACAGAACTGCTTTAATTTGTATCGTTATCGCCTAAAAGTATGCTTTAAATTACAACTTTTTCTCGCAATATATTGCAATTTATTTATTTACTTTGCCTTTTTATACCCACCATTAAAAAAGATGGGGGGTATATTGATTTTGTCATTCCGTGTGTAACACATCGAAATATTGTTCACAGACCCCATAAAGTATATATATTCTGGGACCTCGTAAGATTCTAAGACGATCTAGCTATGTCCGTCCGTCCGTCTGTCCGTCTGTCTGTTATTGGCACGATAGCGTCCACAAAAAAAAAAGAGATATTGAGATGAAATTTTTCCAAAATATTTTTTATTGATCAGAAATGTTTGGTATTGAAAATGGGCAAAATCGGTCAACGATTTCACATAGCCCCCATACAAATGTACCCCCCGGAATATTGTGTAAAAAGCTTCAAACATTCACAAATTCGTTGTTTATGAAGCAAATGGCACAAAATTTCGCATAGGTCAGTTTTTTACTTCCGAAATATAATTCTGAATTATGGCGGACATAGGGCCACAATTGGCCCTACCCCCCATATAAGGTCCCCTTCAGAAAATTACTTTAACGCTAATTTTTCGCGTAAAAATACGACTATAGCGATGAAGTTTGACATAAGTAAGTTTTATACGAGTGAAAATCTATCCAACAAACTTGATATGGATCGGTCCATAATTGACCTTATAAGGTCCCCTCCACAAAATTACTTTAACGCTCATTACTGGCTTGAAAATACGAGTATAGCGATGAAATTACACAGAAGTAAGTTTTATATGAGTCAAAATCTCTCTACCAAATTTTATGTGGATCGGTCCATAATTGGTCCTACCCCCTATATAAGGTCCCCTTTTGAAAATGACTATAATGCTGATTACTGGCTTAAACATACGAATATAGCGATGAAATTTGACACACATAGGTTTCATGCAAGTCAATATCTCTCCACCAAACTATATGTGGATCGGTCCATAATTGACCCCACCCCCAATATAAGGCCCCCTTCAGAAAATGACTTTAACGCTCATTATTGGCGTAAAATACGAGTATAGCGATGAAATTTGACATAAATAAGTTTTATACGAGTGAAATTTTATGTGGATCGGTCCATAATTGACCCTATCCCCCATATAAGGTCCCCTTCATAAAATTACTTGAACGCTCATTACTGGATTAAAAATACGAGAATAGCGATATATGAGCCGAAATCTCTCTACCAAATTTTATGTGGATCGGTCCATAATTGGCCCTACCCGCCTATATAAGGTCCCCTTCAGAAAATGACTTTATCACTTAAAAATACAAGTATAGCGAAGAAATTTTACATAAGTAAGTTTCTCAGGAGCCAAAACCTTTCCAGTAGATTTTATGTCGATTGGTCCATAATTGACCCTACTCCCTATATAAGGTCTTCTCCATAAAATTACTTTAACGCTCATTACTGGCTTAAATATAAGAGTATAGCGATAAATTTCACAGAAGTTTAATACGAGCCAAAATCTCTCTACCCGATATAGTTTTGTATGAGCTAACATCTCTCTACAAAATTTTGTGGGGATCGGTCCATAATTGACCCTACCCTTCATTTAAGGTCCCCATTAGAAAATCACTTAAACGCTCATTGCTGGCTTAAAAATGGGAGTACATCGATGAAATTCGACACTGATAAGTTCTATAGGAACCGAAATCTCTCTACCAATTTGTATGCGGATCAGTCCATTATAACCCCACAACATATAAATCCCCCTCAGAAAATGCCTACAACGAGAAAAATACGAATACCGCAATACAATTCGACATAAACTAATTTTATGCTAAAATCTCTCTACCATACAAGTAGATCTATGAAATTTGAAATAAATAAGGAACTGAAATCTTCCTTCCTACTTGTATGAGAATTGTCCCATATATGTATATAAAACCCTACTCCCTATATAAATTATCATATTTAATTCGAAAGAGCACTGTCTATAGTTAAACCCCCATTAATGGACCTCTTTCAAATATTACCCTGATGTTCTCATTAATATCGATATATAATAATAAAATATTCAAAATATCAAAGTTTTTTTATATGGCAGTGATTTGATGGTGGGCATATAAGATTCGGCATAGCCGAATATAACACTCTTACTTGTTCTGTCTTGTTTTTATCAATATTAATTATCTGTTGCCATTATGAAATGTGTTTCTACTGTTTATTTTTAGCCCTACTGTCCTGTTTTAAACTCATAATTTATATTACTTTTTATCTAGTGATTTATAGACGAGATAGTTTGCCGAGAACCACCAATTTTTTTAAAGAATGTAAAACAAAATGCCAGTTGTTTATGGATTTCAAGCCATTCCAGCACAGAAACATAAACAGGAAAAAAACAAATTTATGATTTTGTTTGCCAGCAAATTTAAATAAAGAAATAAATGTACATTTTACAGAAAAAAACTCCTTTTATTATATTTTCCATTTTGTCCCTAAATGTAGGCAAACAATTTAATTGCATGAAAAAAACAGCATAAGCAGGCAGCTTTAAAAACATTAAAGGCATCAGAAATATAAATGAAAGTACGAATGTATGCCAAATAAATGGTTGGTTGAACAATATGCTACATGTTTAATAAAGAAGCCAACATTCACATAATTGTTAAAACGAACAACAATGAATAAAAAAAAAAAAACTTTAAACTATAAATGCATTTTTTGTGCCGTAAAGTATGCTGTGTTTTTCGTTGTTTGTAAGTACATTTGTAAAACCACAAAATGCTATAAGTATGCAACAGTTGTTTTGAATAACGAAAGCATGGAATGGTGACCATATAAAATAATATGCAAGAGTTAAATAAAAAACTGGTCATCATAAATTAGAAAAAAAAAACGCTTGAAGGCTGCAAACAATGTGTTCGTAAAAAGGCACATACGAAAAAATAATGTTTTAATTAACGCCTAAAACTAGGCCACAAAGGTTTTGTGTAAAATTAAATGAAATAAAATAAGGAGAAAAATTTATGAATTTTAATAAAAATTGTAATTGAGAAATTATTTAATTTTTTTAGTTTAAGTCATATACCCTCGTTATGAGAAATTATTTACTCCTTTATGTATGCAATGCTCTTTTAATAATACCAGAAAAGGGAGTGGAAAGGAAATGTACGTAAAGATTTAAAGTTCATTTTAATGAAAAAATAAGGATATAAATTTATTAGTGTTACTAGTTCTGTTCTAGTTCTTTCCAGTTCTGTTCTAGTTCTGTTCTAGTTTCTGTTTCTAGTTCTGTTCTAGTTCTGTTCTAGTTCTGTTCTAGTTCTGTTCTAGTTCTGTTCTAGTTCTGTTCTAGTCTGTTCTAGTTCTTCTAGTTCTGTTCTAGTTCTGTTCTAGTTCTGTTCTAGTTCTGTCTAGTTGTCTAGTTCTGTTCTAGTTCTAGTTCTGTTCTAGTTCTGTTCTAGTTCTGCTCTAGTTCTGTTCTAGTTCTGTTCTAGTTGTGTTCTAGTTCTGTTCTAGTTCTGTTCTAGTTCTGTTCTAGTTCTGTTCTAGTTCTGTTCTAGTTTCTGTTCTAGTTCTGTTCTAGTTCTGTTCTAGTTCTGTTCTAGTTCTGTTCTATTTAGTTCTGTTCTAGTTCTGTTCTAGTTCTGTTCTAGTTCTGTCTAGTTCTGTTCTAGTTCTGTTCTAGTTCTGTTCTAGTTCTGTTCTAGTTCTGTTCTAGTTCTGTTCTAGTTCTGTTCTAGTTCTGTTCTAGTTCTGTTCTAGTTCTGTTCTAGTTCTGTTCTAGTTCTGTTCTAGTTCTGTTCTAGTTCTGTTCTAGTTCTGTTCTAGTTCTGTTCTAGTTCTGTTCTAGTTCTGTTCTAGTTCTGTTCTAGTTCTGTTCTAGTTCTGTTCTAGTTCTGTTCTAGTTCTGTTCTAGTTCTGTTCTAGTTCTGTTCTAGTTCTGTTCTAGTTTGTTCTAGTTCTGTTCTAGTTCTGTTCTAGTTCTGTTCTAGTTCTGTTCTAGTTCTGTTCTAGTTCTGTTCTAGTTCTGTTGTAGTTCTGTTCTAGTTCTGTTCTAGTTCTGTTGTAGTTCTGTTCTAGTTCTGTTCTAGTTCTGTTCTAGTTCTGTTGTAGTTCTGTTCTAGTTCTGTTCTAGTTCTGTTGTAGTTCTGTTCTAGTTCTGTTCTAGTTCTGTTCTAGTTCTGTTGTAGTTCTGTTCTAGTTCTGTTCTAGTTCTGTTCTAGTTCTGTTCTAGTTCTGTTCTAGTTCTGTTCTAGTTCTGTTCTAGTTCTGTTCTAGTTCTGTTTAGTTCTGTTCTAGTTCTGTTCTAGTTCTGTTCTAGTTCTGTTCTAGTTCTGTTCTAGTTCTGTTCTAGTTCTGTTCTAGTTCTGTTCTAGTTCTGTTCTAGTTCTGTTCTAGTTCTGTTAGTTCTGTTCTAGTTCTGTTCTAGTTCTGTTCTAGTTCTGTTCTAGTTTGTTCTAGTTCTGTTCTAGTTCTGTTCTAGTTCTGTTCTAGTTCTGTTCTAGTTCTGTTCTAGTTCTGTTCTGTTCTAGTTCTGTTCTAGTCCTGTTCTAGTTCTGTTCTAGTTCTGTTCTAGTTCTGTTCTAGTTCTGTTCTAGTTCTGTTTCTAGTTCTGTTCTAGTTCTGTTCTAGTTCTGTTCTAGTTCTGTTCTAGTTCTGTTCTAGTTCTGTTCTAGTTCTGTTCTAGTTCTGTTCTAGTTCTGTTCTAGTTCTGTTCTAGTTCTGTTCTAGTTCTGTTCTAGTTCTGTTCTAGTTCTGTTCTAGTTCTGTTCTAGTTCTGTTCTAGTTCTGTTCTAGTTCTGTTCTAGTTCTGTTCTAGTTCTGTTCTAGTTCTGTTCTAGTTCTGTTCTAGTTCTGTTCTAGTTTTGTTCTAGTTCTGTTCTAGTTCTGTTCTAGTTCTGTTCTAGTTCTGTTCTAGTTCTGTTCTAGTTCTGTTCTAGTTCTGTTCTAGTTCTGTTCTAGTTCTATTCTAGTTCTGTTCTAGTTCTGTTCTAGTTCTGTTCTAGTTCTGTTCTAGTTCTGTTCTAGTTCTGTTCTAGTTCTGTTCTAGTTCTGTTCTAGTTCTGTTCTAGTTCTGTTCTAGTTCTGTTCTAGTTCTTTTCTAGTTCTGTTCTAGTTCTGTTCTAGTTCTGTTCTAGTTCTGTTCTAGTTCTGTTCTAGTTTGTTCTAGTTCTGTTCTAGTTCTGTTCTAGTTCTGTTCTAGTTCTGTTCTAGTTCTGTTCTAGTTCTGTTCTAGTTCTGTTCTAGTTCTGTTCTAGTTCTGTTCTAGTTCTGTCTACTTCTGTTCTAGTTCTGTTCTAGGACTGTTCCAGTTCTGTTCTAGTTCTATTCTAGTTCTGTTCTAGTTCTGTTCTAGTTCTGTTCTAGTTCTGTTCTAGTTCTGTTCTAGTTCTGTTCTAGTTCTGTTCTAGTTCTGTTCTAGTTCTGTTCTAGTTCTGTTCTAGTTCTGTTCTAGTTCTGTTCTAGTTCTGTTCTAGTTCTGTTCTAGTTCTGTTCTAGTTCTGTTCTAGTTCTGTTCTAGTTCTGTTCTAGTTCTGTTCTAGTTCTGTTCTAGTTCTGTTCTAGTTCTGTTCTAGTTCTGTTCTAGTTCTGTTCTAGTTCTGTTCTAGTTCTGTTCTAGTTCTGTTCTAGTTCTGTTCTAGTTCTGTTCTAGTTCTGTTCTAGTTCTGTTCTAGTTCTGTTCTAGTTCTGTTCTAGTTCTCTGTTTCTAGTTCTGTTCTAGTTCTGTTCTAGTTCTGTTGTAGTTCTGTTGTAGTTCTGTTCTAGTTCTGTTCTAGTTCTGTTCTAGTTCTGTTCTAGTTCTGTTCTAGTTCTGTTCTAGTTCTATTCTAGTTCTGTTCTAGTTCTGTTGTAGTTCTGTTCTAGTTCTGTTCTAGTTCTGTTCTAGTTCTGTTCTAGTTCTGTTCTAGTTCTGTTCTAGTTCTGTTGTAGTTCTGTTCTAGTTCTGTTCTATTCGTTTTCTAGTTCTGTTCTAGTTCTGTTCTAGTTTCTGTTCTAGTTCTGTTCTAGTTCTGTTCTAGTTCTGTTCTAGTTCTGTTCTAGTTCTGTTCAGTTCTGTTCTAAGTTCTTTTAGTTCTGTTCTATTCTTTTCTAGTTTTGTTCTAGTTCTGTTCTAGTACTGTTCTAGTACTGTTCAGTTCTATTCTAGTTCTGTCTAGCTCTATTCTAATTATGTTCTAGTTTTGTTCTAGTTCCAAGTATGTCATAAGTTTCTTTCTACTTAATGTGTTACAACTATAAATATTATTTTGAAATTGTATCCTCTACCTCTCCAAAATGCCCTTTAACTCAATTTAATTTTCATTTAACTTTTCGCCCAACAATATCGTACATCCATTACGAAAATGTCAAAACTACACAAGTTTTAAACTAATTAAAAACTATTGCCTACTTTAAGGCATTTACACAAGTAATATAAATTGTTTTGTTGGGCAGAAAAAATTTACCACTAATTGTAAATTCTTGCTATTATTTGCCCACTTAGAGGCTTTCATCCTTGCTTTTCTATCCCAGCAACCATTGTCTATTTTTAAAGCATACTACTCAGCTAATTAAAGAAAGTACAGAACAGCAGCATACATTTTAGGCGTTGTTGAATAATAACAATAAAAGCAAAGAAATCCTTTTCAGTTTATTTTTGTATTATGTCTTATTTGTTTTTTCCCATAACAATTTGCTAAGAGTATCGCCTGCTGCCTAAAACATACCACCAATATAAAAGTTTCTCATTCATTAATTTAGCTGCTTTAATCCTTAAAGTATGCTTAAGCTATTTTCTCTTTTGATTTCTTATTTTGGAAGGGTATTGTATTGCATTACACTACATCATCTCTTGGAAATCTTAAATAATACACTCATAATTCTGCTGGAGCTGAGTAAAAACACCAGCAGCAACTACATTAAATGCCAAAGATCTACCAATAAATTAGGTCAAACCAAACTTGAACCATTAAAAAGAAAGTAAGAAATCTTCATGGAATACACGTACTACTTGTGCTGAACACAAACTGTAACTAGTTATAATCTTGGGTCTTCCTACGCCTGTCTCCTTCAACTTTCCTTCACAAACAGCATATTCTACATAAACGCATTTTGAGTTTATTTTGGTGTTCAACGAAGCGTGTGAATGTGTTCTTAAAACTGATTTTGGCTTTTAGCCTAATTGCATACAGAAAATATAAATATAAGCAAATATAATTTCCGTTTTATTAATGCAAACTTATAGTGGAAGTTTTCGTGCTGGTGCTGCTAGTAGCACAGGATGTACAACTACTTCGTAGTCATTTAATAGTTGAAATAATAGTCAAATCACGCCTACATTTTTCAATGAAAGCTTTTAACGTTTCTAAACTCTATTGACATAAAATAACACATCTATGATTAGGATTAGAAAAATTATGAATAGAAAAAGTAAACAGAGGCAGAGCAATCATTTCGGATAATTTCGATAACACAACTAGAACTGAACTAGAACTGAACTAGAACTGAACTAGAACTGAACTAGAACAGAAATAGAACAGAACTAGTACAGAACTAGAACAGAACTAGAACAGAACTAGAACAGAACTAGAACAGAACTAGAACAGAACTAGAACAGAACTAGAACAGAACTAGAACAGAACTAGAACAGAACTAGAACAGAACTAGAACAGAACTAGAACAGAACTAGAACAGAACTAGAACAAACTAGAACAGAACTAGAACAGAACTAGAACAGAACTAGAACAGAACTAGAACAGAACTATAACAAACTAGAACAGAACTAGAACAGAACAGAACTAGAACGAACTAGAACAGAACTAGAACAGAACAGAACAGAACTAGAACAGAACTAGAACAGAACTAGAACAGAACTAGAACAGAACTAGAACAGAACAAACAGACTAGAACAGAACTAGAACAGAACTAGAACAAAGAACAACTAGAACAGAACTAGAACAAAACAGAACTAGACAAGAACAGAACTAGAACAGAACTAGAACAGACTAGAACAGAACTAGAACAGAACTAGAACAGAACTAGAACAGAACTAGAACAGAACTAGAACAGAACTAGAACAGAACTAGAACAGAACTAGAACAGAACTAGAACAGAACTAGAACAGAACTAGAACAGAACTAGAACAGAACAGAACTAGAACAGAACTAGAACAGAACTAGAACGACGAACGAACTATAACAGAACTAGAACAGAACTAGAACAGAACTAGAACAGAACTAGAACAGAACTAGAACAGAACTAGAAACAGAACTAGAACAGAACTAGAACAGAACTAGAACAGAACTAGAACAGAACTAAAACAGAACTAGAACAGAACTAGAACGAACTAGAACAGAACTAGAACAGAACTAGAACAGAACTAGAACAGAACTAGAACAGAACTAGAACAGAACTAGAACAGAACTAGAACAGAACTAGAACAGAACTAGAACAGAACTAGAACAACTAGAACAAACTAGAACAGAACTAGAACAACTAGAACAGAACTAAACAGAACTAGAAAACAGAACTAGAACAGAACTAACAGAACTAGAAACAGAACTAGAACAGAACTAGAACAGAACTAGAACAGAACTAGAACAGAACTACAGAACTAGAACAGAACTAGAACAGAACTAGAACAGAACTAGAACAGAACTAGAACAGAACTAGAACAGAACTATAACAGAACTAGACAAACAGAACATAACTAGAACATAACAAAACAGAACTAGAAAAAACTAGAACAGAACTAGAACAGAACTAGAACAGAACTAGAACAGAACTAGAACAGAACTAGAACAGAACTAGAACAGAACTAGAACAGAACTAGAACAGAACTAGAACAGAACTAGAACAGAACTAGAACAGAACTAGAAACAGAACTAGAACAGAACTAGAACAGAACTAGAACAGAACTAGAACAGAACTAGAACAGAACTAGAACAGAACTAGAACTAGAACAGAACAGAACTAGAACAGAACTAGAACGAAACTATAACAGAACTAACAGAATAGAACAGAACTAGAACAGAACTAGAGTTAGTTTAAATATTGTTTTTGAAACCTTAACTTTTTAAGTTTCACAACCTCCTCTCAGCTACCCTCTTTGAGCCTTACATTCACCATGTTGTTTTTTACCACAAACTTACGACAAGTTTAATAACCAACATGTATGCTTTGCAAAAATTAGTTTTGAAATGGAAGAAAAAAAACGACAATAAAATCATAAAATTTTTGCTAAAAGATAAATCACTACAAACACATGCAACTGAGAAATAAGTACATAAAGTATACTTAAACACAAAGCAACACAGAAATGTGAGGTCAATAGCCTAAAAGTATGCTGACTTTTTTTTGCATTCACACATTTTACTTTCCTTTAAGCTATAGCTGCTGCTGTTTTTCTGTTTTCTTTGAAATAAAGAAGAAAAAAGTGCAAATGTCTAGGGTATACAACAACAACAATAAAAGAAAACAAAATACAATAAATAATTTAGTTTTGTTTATTTAACATACGTTACACACATGCAAAAACATCTTTACTAATATGCAGGTTGCACAATGTTCTTTTCTTTGTTTTGTCAATGTTGTTTGAGTAAATAGAAAATGCTTATTTTTTCTTTTCTGCTTAAGCTCATTCTGTCTTTTTGTTATTTCCTTAATATTTTATTAACCTTTCAATATGTATGCTCTACTTTTAGGCGTCAATCAACAGATGATCAGGATTTGGATTTAGTTTCAAATTTAAGTGATTCCTATAGAAAACACAATATTATATTTCGTATATGGAATTTTAAACGAAAGGTATGTTCTTTGGATGAATGTTGGCTTTGGATTTTAATGTTTTTTTTTTTTAGAAAAAATCCTCACACTATTTGGATAAATTTTGGCAGCATCAGGATACCAATTATGCCAAATTAAATAATGGAAATCAAGTGGAAAGGTGAGTTGGTAACAAAATGGAAAAAGGGGCATTAAATAAAGTGAAATGAGGAAAACATCAAAGTCCAAAAATCCAGTTTTTGTGTGAAAACATAAAAGTCCATTTTATGTCTAAACTAGAAGAGATAGGGCTTAAACGATGAACATCTGTGATCACTTATATTTCTTAACAAAAATGCAGTTTTTGAGTGAAAACATAAAAGTCCATTTTTTGGCTGAACTAGAAGAGATAGGGCCAAAATAATGAAAATCTGTGATCACTTATATTTCCTACCAAAAATCCATTTTTTGAGTGAAAACATAAAAGTCCATTTTCTGGCTAAACTAGAAGAGCTAGGGCCAAAATAATGAAAATCTGTGATCACTTATATTTCCTACCAAAAATCCATTTTTTGAGTGAAAACATAAAAGTCCATTTTTTGGCTGAACTAGAAGAGATAGGGCCAAAATAATGAAAATCTGTGATCACTTATATTTCCTACCAAAAATCCAGTTTTTGAGTAAAAACATAAAAGACCATTTTCTGGCTAAACTAGAAGAGCTAGGGCCAAAATAATGAAAATCTGTGATCACTTATATTTCCCACCAAAAATCCAGTTTTTGTTTGAAAACATAAAAGTCCATTTTCTGGCTAAACTAGAAGAGCTAGGGCCAAAATAATGAAAATCTGTGATCACATATATTTCCTACCAAAAATCCAGTTTTTGATTGAAAACATAAAAGTCCATTTTCTGGCTAAACTAGAAGAGCTAGGGCCTAAAGGATGAAAATCTGTGATCACTTATATTTTCTACCAAAAATCCAGTTTTTGAGTGAAAACATAAAAGTGCATTTTCTGGCTAAACTAGAAGAGCTAGGGCCAAAATAATGATAATCTGTGATCACTTATATTTTCTACCAAAAATCCATTTTTTGAGTGAAAACATAAAAGTCCATTTGCTGGTTAAACTAGAGCTAGGGCCAAGATAATGATAATCTGTGATCACTTATATTTCCTACCAAAAATCCAGTTTTTGAGTAAAAACATAAAAGTCCATTTTCTGGCTAAACTAGAAGAGCTAGGGCCAAAATAATGATAATCTGTGATCACATATATTTCCTACCAAAAATCCAGTTTTTGAGTAAAAACATAAAAGTCCATTTTCTGGCTAAACTAGAAGAGCTAGGGCCAAAATAATGATAATCTGTGATCACATATATTTTCTACCAAAAATCCATTTTTTGAGTGAAAACATAAAAGTCCATTTTCTGGCTAAACTAGAAGAGCTAGGGCCAAAATAATGATAATCTGTGATCACTTATATTTCCTACCAAAAATCCAATTTTTGAGTGAACACATAAAAGTCCATTTTCTGGCTAAACTAGAAGAGCTAGGGCCTAAAGGATGAAAATTTGTGATCACTTATATTTCCTAACAAAAATCCAGTTTTTGAGTGAAAACATAAAAGTTCATTTTCTGGCTAACCTAGAAGAGCTAGGGCCTAAAGGATGAAAATCTGTGATCACTTATATTTTCTACCAAAAATCCATTTTTTGAGTGAAAACATAAAAGTCCATTTTCTGGCTAAACTAGAAGAGCTAGGGCCTAAAGGATGAAAATCTGTGATCACTTATATTTCCTACCAAAAATCCAGTTTTTGAGTAAAAACATAAAAGACCATTTTCTGGCTAAACTAGAAGAGCTAGGGCCAAAATAATGATAATCTGTGATCACATATATTTCCTACCAAAAATCCATTTTTTGAGTGAAAACATAAAAGTCCATTTTCTGACTAAACTAGAAGAGCTAGGACCAAAATAATGATAATCTGTGATCACTTATATTTTCTACCAAAAATCCAGTTTTTGAGTAAAAACATAAAAGTCCATTTTCTGGCTAAACTAGAAGAGCTAGGATTAAAATAATGATAATCTGTGATCACTTATATTTCCTACCAAAAATCCATTTTTTGAGTGAAAACATAAAAGTCCATTTTCTGGCTAAACTAGAAGAGCTAGGACCAAAATAATGATAATCTGTGATCACTTATATTTCCTACCAAAAATCCATTTTTTGAGTGAAAACATAAAAGTCCATTTTCTGGCTAAACTAGAAGAGCTAGGGCCTAAAATATGAAAATCTGTGATCACTTATATTTTCTACCAAAAATCCATATTTCCTACCAAAAATCAAGTTTTTGAGTAAAAACATAAAAGTCCATTTTCTGGCTAAACTAGAAGAGCTAGGGCCTAAAGGATGAAAATCTGTGATCACTTATGTTTCCTACCAAAAATCCATTTTTTGAGTGAAAACATAAAAGTCCATTTTCTGGCTAAACTAGAAGGGCTAGGGCCAAAATAATGATAATCTGTGATCACATATATTTTCTACCAAAAATCCAGTTTTTGAGTGATAACATAAAAGTCCATTTTTTGGCTAAACTAGAAGAGCTAGGGCCTAAAGGATGAAAATCTGTGATCACTTATATTTCCTACCAAAAATCCATTTTTTGAGTGAAAACATAAAAGTCCATTTTCTGGCTAACTCGAAGAGCTAGGGCCTAAAGGATGAAAATCTGTGATCACTTATATTTCCCACCAAAAATCCAGTTTTTGAGTGAAAACATAAAAGTCCAATTTCTGAACACATAAAAATCTGTGATCACTTACATATATTTCCCACAAAAAATCCAGTTTTTGAGTGAACTCATAGAAGTCCATTTTCTGGCTAACTAGAAGAGCTAGGGCCTAAAGGATGAAAATCTGTGATCACTTATATTTCCTACCAAAAATCCAGTTTTTGAGTGAACACATAAAAGTCCATTTTCTGGCTAACTCGAAGAGCTAGGGCCTAAAGGATGAAAATCTGTGATCACTTATATTTCCCACCAAAAATCCAGTTTTTGAGTGAAAACATAAAAGTCCAATTTCTGGCTAAACTAGAAGAGCTAGGGCCTAAAGGATGAAAATCTCTCATCACTTATATTTCCTACCAAAAATCCAGTTTTTGAGTGAAAACATAAAAGTCCATTTTCAGGCTAAATTAGAACAGCTAGGGCCAAAATAATGATAATCTGTGATCACTTATATTTCCTACCAAAAATCCAGTTTTTGAGTGAAAACATAAAAGTCCATTTTCTGGCTAAACTAGAAGAGCTAGGGCCAAAATAATGAAAATCTGTGATCACTTATATTTTATACCAAAAATCCATTTGTTGAGTGAAAACATAAAAGTCCATTTTCTGGCTAAACTAGAAGAGCTAGGGCCAAAATAATGAAAATCTGTGATCACTTATATTTCCTACCAAAAATCCATTTTTTGAGTGAAAACATAAAAGTCCATTTTTTGGCTGAACTAGAAGAGATAGGGCCAAAATAATGAAAATCTGTGATCACTTATATTTCCTACCAAAAATCCAGTTTTTGAGTAAAAACATAAAAGACCATTTTCTGGCCAAACTAGAAGAGCTAGGGCCAAAATAATGATAATCTGTGATCACATATATTTCCTACCAAAAATCCATTTTTTGAGTGAAAACATAAAAGTCCATTTTCTGGCTAAACTAGAAGAGCTAGGACCAAAATAATGATAATCTGTGATCTAGGGCCTAAAGGATGAAAATCTGTGATCACTTATATTTCCTAAAAAAAATCCAGTTTTTGAGTGAAAGCATAAAAGTCCATTTTCTGGCTAAACTAGAAGAGCTAGAGCCTAAAATATGAAAATCTGTGATCACTTATATTTTCTACCAAAAATCCATATTTCCTACCAAAAATCAAGTTTTTGAGTAAAAACATAAAAGTGCATTTTCTGGCTAAACTAGAAGAGCTAGGGCCTAAAGGATGAAAATCTGTGATCACTTATGTTTCCTACCAAAAATCCATTTTTTGAGTGAAAACATAAAAGTCCATTTTCTGGCTAAACTAGAAGAGCTAGGGCCAAAATAATGATAATCTGTGATCACATATATTTTCTACCAAAAATCCATTTTTTGAGTGAAAACATAAAAGTCCATTTTCTGGCTAAACTAGAAGAGCTAGGGCCTAAAGGATGAAAATCTGTGATCACTTATATTTCCTACCAAAAATCCATTTTTTGAGTGAAAACATAAAAGTCCAATTTCTGGCTAACTCGAAGAGCTAGGGCCTAAAGGATGAAAATCTGTGATCACTTATATTTCCCACCAAAAATCCAGTTTTTGAGTAAAAACATAAAAGTCCATTTTCTGGCTAAACTAGAAGAGCTAGGGCCTAAAGGATGAAAATCTCTGATCACTTATATTTCCTACCAAAAATCCAGTTTTTGAGTGAAAACATAAAAGTCCATTTTCAGGCTAAATTAGAACAGCTAGGGCCAAAATAATGATAATCTGTGATCACTTATATTTCATACCAAAAATTCAGTTTTGGAGTGAAACATAAAAGTCCATTTTCTGGCTAAACTAATGATAATCTGTGATCACTTATATTTCCCACCAAAAATCCAGTTTTTGAGTGAAAACATAAAAGTCCATTTTCTGGCTAAACTAGAAGAGCTAGGGCCTAAAGGATGAAAATCTATGATCACTTTTATTTCCCACCAAAAATCCAGTTTTTGAGTGAAAACAAAAAGTCCAATTTCTGGCTAAACTAGAAGAGCTAGGGCCTAAAGGATGAAAATCTGTGATCACTTATATTTCCTACCAAAAATCCATTTTTTGAGTGAAAACATAAAAGTCCATTTTCTGGCTAAACTAGAAGAGCTAGGGCCTAAAGAATGAAAATCTGTGATCACTTATATTTCCTACCAAAAATCCAGTTTTTGAGTGAAAACATAAAAGTCCATTTTCTGGCTAAACTAGAAGAGCTAGGGCCAAAGTAATGAAAATCTGTGATCACTTATATTTCACTTATATTTCCTACCAAAATCCAGTTTTTGAGTAAAAACATAAAAGTCCATTTTCTGGCTAAACTAGAAGAGCTAGGGCCAAAATAATGAAAATCTGTGATCACTTATATTTCCTACCAAAAATCCAGTTTTTGAGTGAAAACATAAAAGTCCATTTTCTGGCTAAACTAGAAGAGCTAGGGCCAAAGTAATGAAAATCTGTGATCACTTATATTTCACTTATATTTCCTACCAAAATCCAGTTTTTGAGTAAAAACATAAAAGTCCATTTTTTGGCTAAACTAGAAGAGCTAGGGCCAAAATAATGATAATCTGTGATCACTTATATTTCCTACCAAAAATTCAGTTTTTGAGTGAACACATAAAAGTCCATTTTCTGGCTAAACTAGAAGAGCTAGGGCCAAAATAATGATAATCTGTGATCACTTATATTTTCTACCAAAAATCCAGTTTTTGAGTGAAAACATAAAAGTCCATTTTCTGGCTAAAGTAGAAGAGCTAGTGCCTAAAG
Organism: Lucilia sericata; assembly: GCF_015586225.1. Classification (NCBI taxonomy): domain Eukaryota; kingdom Metazoa; phylum Arthropoda; class Insecta; order Diptera; family Calliphoridae; genus Lucilia; species Lucilia sericata. The sequence continues at coordinate 120,411 of NW_023994721.1, read as the reverse complement.
GATGAAAATCTGTGATCACTTATATTTTCTACCAAAAATCCAGTTTTTGAGTAAAAACATAAAAGTCCATTTTCTGGCTAAACTAGAAGAGCTAGGGCCTAGAGGATGAAAATCTGTGATCACTTATATTTCCCACCAAAAATCCAGTTTTTGAGTGAAAACAAAAAGTCCAATTTCTGGCTAAACTAGAAAAGCTAGGGCCTAAATAATGAAAATCTGTGATCACTTATATTTCCCACCAAAAATCCAGTTTTTGAGTGAAAACATAAAAGTCCATTTTCTGGCTAAACTAGAAGAGCTGGGGCCTAAAGGATGAAAATCTCTGATCACTTATATTTACTACCAATGTGGCTAAACTAGAGTTCTAGTACTGTTCTAGTTTTGTTCTAGCTCTGTTCTAGTTCTGTTCTAGTTCTTGTTCTGTTCTAGTTGTTTTACAAATGAGATTTTAGACATTAGTCTTACTTTTACTATTTTTGCTTCCAGTTACTCCGACATACAACTACAAAATCTGGACGTTAACAATCTGCTCATAACCTCCGGCCACACCAAAGAAACTGCAGTTAACTATCTACCCAGTCGTGTGCCCAGCTCACGAGCTAGTTCTTCGCTCGATCTAGAATGGGAACATGAATATAGTCAAATACGTCACTTTAACCAGCAGCTGCTTAAGCAGAAATCTCAAACGCAGCCACAACAGAACTACAGCCAATTGACTATGATGATGGTGGGCGGCTGTACTACCAAAGATGAAACATCAGCAGATGAATCGTGGCAGTATATGAACCAAGATGAGGATCAGTCTATGGCTTCGTTAAGTTCTCTAGCAGCTGTACCTGATGCGCTGAATGCAACGAACAAGAATAAAGAGCGTTATAATGAGAAGCGTAGTCTCTTAAAATCCAATAGTCGGGTAATGTTAAGAACTGGTTCCATAACACGTAACTCCTCACATAACTCATGGTCGCATATTTCGACCCCCGAGTCTCTGGAATGGGATATCGATGAGGATCAGCAGCAGCAATTAAAAATGGAAGATGATAATTTAGATCATGAAACCTTAAAATTATTACATCAAATAGAACAATTGAAAAATAGAGTTTTATATGAAACCGGCGAAGGTTTATATGATATTTTAGATAATGGAGACTACGATTATGTGGGTAATGGTATTAGGGCAACAAATACTAATGCTACAGGATCATTTAATCGAACAAATTGTTTTCAATTGGGTGATAGTGATGGTGAAAATGGCAATTATAGTTGATTACTAGATTTAGATGAAGAGAATGGAAATTTAATTTGAATTTTTCTAACAAAATGTAATTTCAATTTGAGAAAAAAAAAGAAAAATTTTAACTTATGAAAACTAAACTATTACGGAAATATTACATACATATATCATTGTTACAATTAAACGAAGTCAAATGAACTAAAGAAAATGATAAATTCCCCCTTAAATAAAACAAAACCAAAAGAGGATTTCAGATATCTGACTTTATAAGACTTTATATACCAAGAAGGAAAACTTATAAGGCGTTTAAGGCAAAATTCCTTTAAGATTTCTGAAATTTTCTTTTGACAATATACATATACAAGTGCCTCGTTCCAGATAACAAAAAAATCTTTCAAGAGAATTTATTTTTTTTTAATTAAAGTTTCAAAATTATGTTATTTTATGAAGAAATTTCTATGAATTTTATCTAATACTTATACAAATATTTATATCAAGTATAGTTTTCCTTAAAATTATGATTATTTTAAAGTTCAAGCAAATATTTAGTTGACCTAACAAACTTTAGTCAAAGCAACTAATTGTAAACAAAATTTGCTATAAAGGGTTTTTAACTCTCTTTAAAGCTCTCCCTCTCTCTCTCTATTTTAATCTATATATTTTACATAAGTAATAAATTTTGTAATTTAGTTTTCTAATAAAATTTTTACTTTTTTCATAAAATATAATTTATACACTTCACATATCCCTTCTCTAAAGAAAACGAAAAAAATTTTTTAAAAACCAAAAATCACAATTATGTAAAACTACCTAAGGAGCTTTTCACAAAAAGTACCTTTTTCCCTTAAAATCTAACCAAAAATGTGATTTCCTTTTTTTTGAATCGACGACCATAAGAACTGGAAATTTCTATAACTAAACAAAAATCGACAACACCACAAAATAAGAGAAAATTGTCAAATGATATTGTAATTATAAATTGTAAATTATTGAAAATGTAAGTGAAACTAAATTTAAAACATAAATTGTTTATATATACATATAGAAATTATTTATGAAAAGAAAAGAATTATTAAAAAATATATAAATATAAATATAAATATTTTAGGTTAAATAGTACCAGAGTTTTATTTTAACAAAATGGCGAAAGGTTTGAAATAATGGTAATCTTAAAAAGTTATCATTATAGTTCTACTTCTGCTCTAGTTCTGTTCTAGTTCTGTTCTAGTTCTATTCTAGTTCTATTCTAGTTCTGTTGTAGTTCTGTTGTAGTTCTGTTCTAGTTCTGTTCTTAGTTCTGTTCTAGTTCTGTTCTAGTTCTGTTCTAGTTCTGTTCTAGTTCTGTTCTAGTTCTGTTCTAGTTCTGTTCTAGTTCTGTTCTAGTTCTGTTCTAGTTCTGTTCTAGTTCTGTTCTAGTTCTGTTCTAGTTCTGTTCTAGTTCTGTTCTAGTTCTGTTCTAGTTCTGTTCTAGTTATGTTCTAGTTCTGTTCTAGTTCTGTTCTAGTTCTGTTCTAGTTCTGTTCTAGTTCTGTTCTAGTTCTGTTCTAGTTCTGTTCTAGTTCTGTTCTAGTTCTGTTCTAGTTGTGTTCTAGTTGTGTTCTAGTTGTGTTCTAGTTCTGTTCTAGTTATGTTCTAGTTATGTTCTAGTTATGTTCTAGTTCTGTTCTAGTTCTGTTCTAGTTGTGTTCTAGTTGTGTTCTAGTTGTGTTCTAGTTGTGTTCTAGTTCTGTTCTAGTTCTGTTCTAGTTCTGTTCTAGTTCTAGTTCTGTTCTAGTTCTGTTCTAGTTCTGTTCTAGTTCTGTTCTAGTTCTGTTCTAGTTCTGTTCTAGTTCTGTTCTAGTTCTGTTCTAGTTCTGTTCTAGTTCTGTTCTAGTTCTGTTCTAGTTCTGTTCTAGTTCTGTTCTAGTTCTGTTCTAGCTCTGTTCTAGCTCTGTTCTAGTTCTGTTCTAGTTCTGTTCTAGTTCTGTTCTAGTTCTGTTCTAGTTCTGTTCTAGTTCCGTTCTAGTTCTGTTCTAGTTCAGTTCTAGTTCTATTCTAGTTCTGTTCTAGTTCTGTTCTAGTTCTGTTCTAGTTGTGTTCTAGTTCTGTTCTAGTTCTGTTCTAGTTCTGTTCTAGTTCTGTTCTAGTTCTGTTCTAGTTCTGTTCTAGTTCTGTTCTAGTTCTGTTCTAGTTCTGTTCTAGTTCTGTTCTAGTTCTGTTCTAGTTCTGTTCTAGTTCTGTTCTAGTTCTATTCTAGTTCTATTCTAGTTCTGTTGTAGTTCTGTTCGTTCTAGTTCTGTTCTAGTTCTGTTCTAGTTCTGTTCTAGTTCTGTTCTAGTTCTGTTCTAGTTCTGTTCTAGTTCTGTTCTAGTTCTGTTCTAGTTCTGTTCTAGTTCTGTTCTAGTTCTGTTCTAGTTCTGTTCTAGTTCTGTTCTAGTTCTGTTCTAGTTCTGTTCTAGTTCTGTTCTAGTTCTGTTCTAGTTCTGTTCTAGTTCTGTTCTAGTTCTGTTCTAGTTCTGTTCCAGTTCTGTTCTAGTTGTGTTCTAGTTGTGTTCTAGTTGTGTTCTAGTTCTGTTCTAGTTCTGCTCTAGTTCTTTTATAGTTCTGTTCTAGTTCTGTTCTAGTTCTGTTCTAATTCTGTTCTAGTTCTGTTCTAGTTCTGTTCTAGTTCTGTTCTAGTTCTGTTCTAGTTCTGTTCTAGTTCTGTTCTAGTTCTGTTCTAGTTCTGTTCTACTTCTGTTCTAGTTCTGTTCTAGCTCTGTTCTAGTTCTGTTCTAGCTCTGTTCTAGTTCTGTTCTAGTTCTTTTATAGTTCTGTTCTAGTTCTAGTTCTGTTCTATTCTGTTCTAGTTCTGTTCTAGTTCTGTTCTAGTTCTGTTCTAGTTCTGTTCTAGTTCTGTTCTAGTTCTGTTCTAGTTCTGTTCTAGTTCTGTTCTAGTTCTGTTCTAGTCTGTTCTAGCTCTGTTCTAGCTCTGTTCTAGTTCTGTTCTAGTTCTGTTCTAGTTCTGTTCTAGTTCTGTTCTAGTTCTGTTCTAGTTCCGTTCTAGTTCTGTTCTAGTTCAGTTCTAGTTCTATTCTAGTTCTGTTCTAGTTCTGTTCTAGTTCTGTTCTAGTTGTGTTCTAGTTCTGTTCTAGTTCTGTTCTAGTTGTGTTCTAGTTCTGTTCTAGTTCTGTTCTAGTTCTGTTCTAGTTCTGTTCTAGTTCTAGTTCTGTTCTAGTTCTGTTCTAGTTCTGTTCTAGTTCTGTTCTAGTTCTGTTCTAGTTCTGTTCTAGTTCTGTTCTAGTTCTGTTCTAGCTCTGTTCTAGTTCTGTTCTAGTTCTGTTCTAGTTCTGTTCTAGTTCTGTTCTAGTTCTGTTCTAGTTCTGTTCTAGTTCTGTTCTAGTTCTGTTCTAGTTCTGTTCTAGTTCTGTTCTAGTTCTGTTCTAGTTCTGTTCTAGTTCTGTTCTAGTTCTGTTCTAGTTCTGTTCTAGTTCTGTTCTAGTTCTGTTCTAGTTCTGTTCTAGTTCTGTTGTAGTTCTGTTCTAGTTCTGTTCTAGTTCTGTTCTAGTTCTGTTCTAGTTCTGTTCTAGTTCTGTTCTAGTTCTGTTCTAGTTCTGTTCTAGTTCTGTTCTAGTTCTGTTCTAGTTCTGTTCTAGTTTCTGTTCTAGTTCTGTTCTAGTTCTGTTCTAGTTCTGTTCTAGTTCTGTTCTAGTTCTGTTTCTAGTTCTGTTCTAGTTCTGTTCTAGTTCTGTTCTAGTTCTGTTTAGTTCTGTTCTAGTTCTGTTCTAGTTCTGTTCTAGTTCTGTTCTTTTAGTTCTGTTCTAGTTCTGTTCTAGTTCTGTTCTGTTCTAGTTCTAGTTCTGTTCTAGTTCTAGTTCTGTTCTAGTTCTGTTCTAGTTCTAGTTCTGTTCTAGTTCTGTTCTAGTTCTGTTCTAGTTCTGTTCTAGTTCTAGTTCTGTTCTAGTTCTGTTCTAGTTCTGTTTGTTCTGTTCTAGTTCTGTTCTAGTTTTTCTGTTCTAGTTCTGTTCTAGTTCTGTTCTAGTTCTAGTTCTAGTTCTGTTCTAGTTCTGTTCTAGTTCTGTTCTAGTTCTGTTCTAGTTCTGTTCTAGTTCTAGTTCTGTCTAGTTCTAGTTCTAGTTCTGTTCTAGTTCTGTTCTAGTTCTTTTTCTAGTTCTTTTCTAGTTCTTTTCTAGTTCTGTTCTAGTTCTGTTCTAGTTCTGTTCTAGTTCTGTTCTAGTTCTGTTCTAGTTCTGTTCTAGTTCTGTTCTAGTTTTGTTCTAGTTCTGTTCTAGTTCTGTTCTAGTTCTGTTCTAGTTCTGTTCTAGTTCTGTTCTAGTTCTGTTCTAGTTCTGTTCTAGTTCTGTTCTAGTTCTGTTCTAGTTCTGTTCTAGTTCTGTTCTAGTTCTGTTCTAGTTCTGTTCTAGTTCTGTTCTAGTTCTGTTCTAGTTCTGTTCTAGTTCTGTTCTAGTTCTGTTCTAGTTCTGTTCTAGTTCTGTTCTAGTTCTGTTCTAGTTCTGTTCTAGTTCTGTTCTAGTTCTGTTCTAGTTCTGTTCTAGTTCTGTTCTAGTTCTGTTCTAGTTCTGTTCTAACTCTGTTCTAGTTCTGTTCTAGTTCTGTTCTAGTTCTGTTCTAGTTCTGTTGTAGTTCTGTTCTAGTTCTGTTCTAGTTCTGTTCTAGTTCTGTTCTAGTTCTGTTCTAGTTCTGTTCTAGTTCTGTTCTGTTCTGTTCTGTTCTGTTCTAGTTCTATTCTAGTTCTGTTCTTAGTCCTTTCTAGTTCTACTTTTTTTTCTAATTCTGTTTTAGTTTTTGAAATAGACACATACATTCTTTTATTTTTTTTAGTATATATTTATTTAAGTTAACTTTTAACTTTATTTAATATTAATTTATTAATAATATATATTTAGTTATTATTTTTCATACAAAAATTTCGTTCGTTGTGGCTTAATTTCCAAAAAAATATAAATTCTTAAAACTACATTTTAAACAAACTAAAAAATACGAAAAACAAAATTAAATAAAAAACGAAAACATTAAAATAAATGGCAAATTTAACTTAAATTTAACGAAACATGGCATTTTTATGTTTTTAGCTGCTACGACAACAACGAAAAAAAAGTTTTTATACAAAGACTTAAAGAGTATTTTTAAATTAACCGAAGATTTTGTTTTTCCATCTGGAGAGGAGACCGGGTTTTTCAGCTTCAGCTTGAACTTCGAGTTGCTAGAAAGGGAGGGAGAGAAACAGATAGTGTTAATAAATTGGTAAACTTTAAAGGTTAGAGTTCAAATACTTACTCCAGTTTGATCGATTTGCTTTTCACTCTGCATGGGTTGTTGATGGGTGAAGGTGCCAGTTAAGTCTTCTACTTCAACTTGTTGTTGTTGTTGACCATAGGCATGACCTTGTCCGTGACCATAACCATGACCTTGAGAGTGACCATAGGCATGACCATGACCTTGCCCATGACCATAACCATGACCGCGGTTATGTCCATAACCATGACCGCCATAACCTCCCTGAGTATAAGAGGAAGAGGAGGAAGAAGCCGAAGCAGATCCACCAAAGGTTCCTTGTAAATCTTCCACCTGAACTTGCTGGCCAAATTCATCTTCCATCTGCACTTGTTGTTGACCATAGTCATCGGCAGTCAAGGCTTGAGAACCCATTTGATTTTGTCCAGCTCCATGGCTGTAGGAATAGCTGCCGGACATAGAGTGAGAACCTCCATAGCCACCTGATTGTTGGTTAGGTTCCATTTTCATTTGAGCACTAGGAGGGGAGGGCAAAACATATTTAGAACCCATTACACCGGGTTCATCGTTGTCAATGTTTTCATCGAACACATTGGGGGGTTGATCTCCACGATCCTTGGAGATGAAAGGCTTGTTTGAGGCAGTGCGATTTGTGGTGCCAGGACCATTTTCCCAACCACCATAGCCGCCATAACTGAAGGGCAAACGAGCTTGACTTAGAAGATACAATTTGCGGCGCCATTGTACTAGTTCTTCTCCTTGCAAACCGGTCTTACGTTGCAATACACCATAACGTCTGCTTTCGTTGGCTCCCCATTGTACACGCACGGGTTCCGAGGCGGTTTTCTTGTGCATGATATAGGTAATGAAACGCAATTCCTTTTCACGGAAATCTTGCAATTGATTGAGGTTCATTTGATAGTATTGAGCCAATTTTTGTATGCGCTCGAATTCTTGCAATTGCCAGTCCTTCAATTCTTGGGCGGTTATGCCAATATTGGCGGCCAAACCATTGAATAACATTTCTTGTTTCTGCCAGTTTTGCAAGTTCTCCAAATTGTAGCTCTTATCCTTGATGAAACTGTACAAACGATCTCTTTCGGTCTTTTGCCAAGGTTCCACCTTAAGCAAAACAGTTCTATCCAACAAACCTTCTCTATTCATATTGGCAATTACCACCTTTTGGAAGGGCACTAACTCCTCCAAAGAACAGCCATACATTTGGGTCAATTGTTTTTGGAAGTAATCATCTTGGGCAATAAATTCCAAGAACTCTTCTTCGGTTATGGACAATTCAGCAGCAATAGCTCTCAATCTTTGTCTTTCCTGCTCCTGCCAGCCACTGTATTGGACGCCAGAACCAGAATGTTGATCGTAGCCCTTAATCAAACCCAATACTCCCAAACGTTTGATTTCGTTTCTAATCCAAATCTCTACTTCTTCAATGGTTACATGATATTGATCACAGATGCGATTAAGAGTGGTTTGATCTTTCAAAATTTCCTGTTCCCATTGTTCTTGGGTGCGGTAGGGATTGCGTGAGATCAAATTGTAAAGACGATCCTTTTCGCCCTTTTGCCATTCAGTTAGGTTTTCGGTAACAATTTTTCTTTGGTTCAATAACTTTTGCAATTCCAATTTATACCATTCAATGATTTGCTCTACAGTCAAGTGATACTGTTGGGCCAAACGCTGCAAGTATTCACGATCATTGATCAATTGTCTTTCCAATTCTTCAATAGACCACTGCTGTTGTTTGCGCATTTTATCGTTGATCAATTGTTGTAGGTGATTTTGTTCATGGGTTTCCCATTCTTCAACGATCACCTTGCCATAGATAAAACCTTGGGGAACCAATTCTTGAGCAGCCTGTCTCAACCAGGTTTCGATTTCTTCAACGGTGACATTGTATTGTCTGGCGAACTGTTCCCAGCGCATGCGTTCATTCTTCAAATATTGTTCGAATTCTTGCCAAGACATAGGTTTAACTTGGGCCACAGCTTGCAAATGGGCTTTGGTTTGTTCTTTCCAGATCTCTTCGTTGGTGAACATACCTTGGCTATTCCAGTTGTTTTGGGGATGTTTGCTAGTCCAGGATTCAGTGAATTCCCAGTCGGAGATCTTATCAGTGGGTCCCTTAACCATACCCAATAATTGGAGTCTAGCACCTTCTTGTTCTACCCAGGATTCGATTTCTTCCACGGTAACATGATAATCTTGGGCAATGCGTTGTAATCTGGCCTTGTCACGTTTGATGAAAGCATCTAATTGTTCGGTGGTGGCAGCCTTGTTCTGTTGCTTCAACCAATCTTGTAAACGCTCTCTTTCAATCTTTTGCCAGTATGACAATTGTTCCACCTGCACCAAACCGGAATTCTTCAATCTTTGCAGTTCATCCTTCATCCATTGTTCGATTTGTTGCACCGAGACATTGTATTCGTTGGCAAGTTTTTGCAATCTCTCTCTATCTCTTCTCAATTGTTGCTCGAACTCCTCATTGGTGATTTCTCTTTGCTGTTGCAAACACAAGGCAATCAAACGTTTCTGTTCATCTTCCTGCCATTTAGTTAGATTTTCCACTTGAACCTCACCGGTGGTCTTCAAGTTCAACAATTGTTCTCTCAGCCATTGTTCAATTTCGGTAACACTAACGGAATATTGTTGGGATAGTTGTAGTAAATGATCCTTTTGCTTCTTCAATTCAACTTCGAATTGTACATAGTTTAAGCGATTATTTTCTCTAATCATTTGCTTAAGTCTTTCCAATTCGGCTACTTGCCAGGCGGACAGCTTGGCAATTTGTTCACTGGTTTCCTTTCTCAAGCGCAAAAGTTCACGGATCATCCATTCTTCCACTTCCTTAACATTTACGCGATAGTAATCGGCCAATTGGGTCAAATGATCGCGATCGCTCTTTAATTTATCTTCATACTCCTTGGTAGTCCATTCGTTCTTGTGTTGCTTAATAAGATTGAGTATATAATCACGTTCGGCTATTTGCCAGCCCTTCAATTGTTCCAATTCGAACTTGCCCTTCTCCTTCAAATCTTGTATGACCTTCTGTACATATTCTTCCACTTCGTTGACATTGACATGATATTGTCTGGCCAAGTTCATGAGGAAAGTTCTATCCTTTTGTATCTTTACCTGGAATTCTTCCACAGTAATGCTGGACTGTTGTTGCAAGAGATTGAGTATACGTTGTTGTTGTTCCTTTTGCCATTGTGTCATTTTTTCAATGTTCAATTTACCTTGTTGTTGCAAACGGTTGACCTCACTTTGAATCCATTTCTCAATTTCCTCCACAGAGGTGTGATATTGGAAGGCAGTCTTTTGCATATGATCTCTATCTTGTCTCAAGACTTGTTCAAATTCTTCCACCGACCATTGTTTGTTTTGTTTTAGGAGAGCATCTAAACGTTCTCTTTCGGCTATTTGCCAGGAAGTCAAGTTATCGATTTGCAATTGTCCCTCATCACGTAATCTAGCCAATTCTTTCTTCATCCATGATTCGATCTCTTCTACTTGGATTTGATAATCTCTAGCCAATTTCTCTAGCAATTCACGATCTTGTCTTAATCTTTGTTCCAATTGTTCGGTAGATTGGTATTGTTCTTGGGTAATACGTTCCAAGTAGCGTCTTTCTACCTCCTGCCAGTTGGTAAGCTTCTCATTGGGCTTCAACAAACCCATGGCTACAAATCTTTGTTCTTCATTCTTAACCCAAGTTTCGATTTCCTCAATCTTGACATTGTGTTGCATGGCCAAGGCTTGCAAGCGGGAACGATCTTCCAACAACCATTTGTGGAATTCTTCTACGGTAAAGTCACGTTCCTTAACCATGTTGGTCAAGTTGCCTCTCCATTCGTTTTGCCAGTCCTTCAATTTCTCCAATTCAACTAAACCTTCGGCTTGCAATCTTTGTATTTCCTTCTTGATCCATTCTTCAATCTCTTCAACACGCACTTGATGTTGGTGAGCTGTGCTATACAAATGGGTTTGATCATTCTTGATCTTCTCCTCCAATTCCTTGATGGAAAGATTATTTTGTTGCACCAAATTCATGATACGCTCACGTTCAATCTTCTGCCAGTTGTTCAATTGTTCTTGCAGTTGCAACAAGCCCATGGTTTGTAAACGTTCACCTTCCTTCTTAATCCAGGTTTCAATTTCGGTGGTCTTGACATTGTACATCTTAGCCAAGTCGGCTAATTTTTGACGATCAGACAACAGCTTGCGTTCGAATTCTTCAATGGTTAGTTGATTGTTTTGCAACAAAATAAGCATTTGTTCTCTTTCGGCCTTTTGCCAATCCTTAAGATCTTCAGCCTTAACCAAGCCTTGGGATTGTAGACGCATAAGTTCCTTCTTAAGCCATTCTTCGATTTCGGAAACCTACGAAATTTTTACAAAAATTATAAGAAATATTTCTTTTTTACATATTACCACCAAAAAACTTACTTGCACATTATAGTTGGCAGCCAATTGATTCAAATGACTTTGATCGGTCTTGATCTTAAGCTCCAAATCCTGCACAGTGGCCTGACTTTGTTGGACAATGAGCAATAGACGTTGTCTTTCCTGTTGCTGCCATTCGGCCAATTCTTTCTTGACCTCATTGAGGAAGCCCTCATTCTTCAATTCATGTATTTCCTTTCTCAACCATTCTTGAATCTCGTTAACCTGCACATTATAGGTGCTGGCCAAGTTTTGCAATTTCTGACGATCATTGACGATTTGTGTTTGGAATTCCTCTACGGTAAGATCGTTTTGGGCTATGAGTTTCTTGAGATTTTCATGTTCTCTCATTTGCCATTCCTTAATGCCCATTTCAATTTGCAATTGACCCTCCTTTTGCAAACGTTCCAATTCTTGTCTTTGCCATTTCTCCACCTCCTCAATACTGACATGATATTTATTGGCCAATGTTTGCAAGTAAATGCGATCCTTAGCCATTTGTTCATCAATATTACCCACAGAACCGCGATGATTCTTGACAATATTCTCCAAACGATCACGTTCCGACTTTTGCCATTCGGTGATGCGTGTCATTTCATTGCGTTGTTCGGTAATGATGCCACCCAAGCGGGACAATTCTCCTTTAAGCCATTTTTCCAAATCGCCTACATTACCGCGATATTTCAGGGAGAGATCGGAGAGTTTTTGTTGATCCATTTTAATGGAATTTTGCAACTGATCAATGGTAGCATTGTGTTGTCTAATCAATTCCTCTAAACGTTCTTGTTCACTGGTGCGTGTTAGAGATTCGGTATTGGGGCGGGAAATCATAGAATTGTTTTGATCATTGAAGAAAACGTACAAACGATCTAATTCCTCAATTTGCCAGGTCTTCAATTCATCTACAGTGATTCTATATTGACGGGCCAATTGAGCCAATTTATCGGCATTTTCCTTTTGCCATCTCTCCAATTCATCGCGAGTAACACTGTTCTGATGGATCAACCAATCAAGGCGACCACGTTCCATGCGTTTCCAGGTGGTGTCATCATTAGTTTGGGCACGATATTGACCCAACAACACACGATAACGTTCCAATTCTTTGCGATGCCAATCCTGGATTTCTTCAACGGTGCAGTGATAACGTTCAGCCAAAGCCAAAAGTCTTTCTTCCTGTTGTCTTTGCCAAGCTTCCAAACTTTGAGGGGTAATATTGCCCGAGGTCAGGAACCAGAAGAAACGTTCACGTTCCTCGCGTTTCCACTCCTCATCACGTGGCACGGTCCACTCACCAAAGGGACGTTCAGTGTCATACACCAATTTACCATCAACCCATTTCTTGTGGCTCTCGGAACCAGAGACAACGGTACCATCAGCATTGGTAATAATAGTCTTATTGTAACGTCTAACAGTCACAGTAGAGCCGGGACTATAGCTAGGCTGATAAACATGAGATCCAGTACCGAAAGTTTCAACTTCGGACTTAGCAGAAGTATCTACGGGTATATGTACAGGAGGTTTGTACAAATTGGAACTGGTACCCCAATGGGAATCAACATTAACCACTGGACTATAACCCACTACACTGGGTTCCATATTTTGATTAACCCAATCGTAAACGGTCTTCTTGCGGGTAACAACAGTACTGCCGCCGGGAACATAAACCTGACCGCCAGTTGTATAGCCAGCATTGGAGGAACCATAGGAACTGCCAGTGTTATAAGAGCCAGTGTAAACTGGTACCGTATTAGTGGTAACAACGGTACGATTTCTCTTAACCACGGTGATGTAGGGATTTTCAAAAGTGCCTTCTCCACCGCTCTTATGGGCTTCGGTAACATTTCTGTGCACCACAATGGTCTTACCATCGACAACCTTAACCTCAGCGGGATAATTGTAGGTTTTAACATCATCGAAATTGGACAAGTCCAAATTTAAAGATTGCTGTTGACCATAATCAACACCAGCTACGGCATATTTTTGCAAAATATCCGAAGATTTCCATTCAAAGAAATTGGGTTGACCAATAACGGTGTAAGAGACCAAACCATTACGCATGTCATTAACCAATTGTTCACTTTGGAAACGGCAAATGGCATCCAATTCCCCAGAAGTTTTACCAGTCAAGCTGATAATGCTCTCTAAAAGGAAAAGACAACCAAAAATTAATATTAAACCATACAGTCCGAAGATTTCCATTCAAAACTTACCCGACCATGGAGTATAGCTAGTGCTATAACCTGAGGTAGAACCGGAAGACATGCTATTATATTCTTGTCTTAGACGATTGGCAAATTGTCTAATATCATCGATGTGAGCATAAGCCCAGCTGTTAAGACTACAGCATGAGCCATAACCATAGGATGAAGACGAGGAAGATGCCGAGGATGAGGAAGATGATTGTGAGTAGGAAGAAGTGTATTGAGCACTACTGCCGGGAGTATAGGGGCAGGCACCATAGGAACCACAGTCAGCAGCACGTCTATTGTAGGCACTGTAACCGCAACTCCATTGTACCAATGCCACTAGCACTATTATTAGGCTAAGGCCTCTCATTTTTAGGATTTAAATTTGTGTTTCTAATGGAAAGTTTTCGGAAATGCTGGAAGAAAAGAAAGATCAAAAATTAGGTAAATAAAAATACAATTATAATGTTCAGAGATCTTTTAAATGTTTAGAAAGTCTAGTCTTTAGTCCAGTGTATAGTCTATATTCTAGTCTATAGCCTAGTTCGTAGTCTAATCTATAGTGTAGTTCATAGTCTAGTCTATAGTCTAGTCTATAGTCTAGTCTATAGTCTAGTCTATAGTCTAGTCTATAGTCTAGTCTAGTATAGTCTAGTCTATAGAGTCTATAGTCTAGTCTATAGTCTAGTCTGCCAGTGTTATAAGTGCCAGTGTAGTCTATAGTCTAGTCTATTGTCTATAGTCTAGTCTATAGTCTAGTCTATAGTCTAGTCTATAGTCTAGTCTATAGTCTAGTCTATAGTCTAGTCTATAGTCTAGTCTATAGTCTAGTCTATAGTCTAGTCTATAGTCTAGTCTATAGTCTAGTCTATAGTCTAGTCTATAGTCTAGTCTATAGTCTAGTCTATAGTCTAGTCTATAGTCTAGTCTATAGTCTAGTCTATAGTCTAGTCTATAGTCTAGTCTATAGTCTAGTCTATAGTCTAGTCTATAGTCTAGTCTATAGTCTAGTCTATAGTCTAGTCTATAGTCTAGTCTATAGTCTAGTCTATAGTCTAGTCTATAGTCTAGTCTATAGTCTAGTCTATAGTCTAGTCTATAGTCTAGTCTATAGTCTAGTCTATAGTCTAGTCTATAGTCTAGTCTATAGTCTAGTCTATAGTCTAGTCTATCGTCTAGTCTATAGTCTAGTCTATAGTCTAGTCTATCGTCTAGTCTATAGTCTAGTCTATAGTCTAGTCTATCGTCTAGTCTATAGTCTAGTCTATAGTCTAGTCTCGTCTAGTCTATAGTCTAGTCTATAGTCTAGTCTATTGTCTAGTCTATAGTCTAGTCTATAGTCTAGTCTATAGTCTAGTCTATAGTCTAGTCTATAGTCTAGTCTATAGTCTAGTCTATAGTCTAGTCTATAGTCTAGTCTATAGTCTAGTCTATAGTCTAGTCTATAGTCTAGTCTATAGTCTAGTCTATAGTCTATCTATAGTCTAGTCTATAGTCTAGTCTATAGTCTAGTCTATAGTCTAGTCTATAGTCTATCTAGTCTAGTCTATAGTCTAGTCTATAGTCTAGTCTATAGTCTAGTCTATAGTCTAGTCTATAGTCTAGTCTATAGTCTAGTCATAGTCTAGTCTATAGTCTAGTCTATAGTTAGTCTATAGTCTAGTCTATAGTCTAGTCTATAGTCTAGTCTATAGTCTAGTCTATAGTCTAGTCTATAGTCTAGTCTATAGTCTAGTCTATAGTCTAGTCTATAGTTAGTCTATAGTCTAGTCTATAGTCTAGTCTATAGTCCTAGTCTATAGTCTAGTCTATATCTAGTCTATAGTCTAGTCTATAGTCTAGTCTATAGTCTAGTCTATAGTCTAGTCTATAGTCTAGTCTATAGTCTAGTCTATAGTCTAGTCTATAGTCTAGTCTATAGTCTAGTCTATAGTCTAGTCCTTAGTCTAGTCTATAGTCTAGTCTATAATCTAGTCTATAGTCTAGTCTAGTCTAGTCTATAGTCTAGTCTATAGTCTAGTCTATAGTCTAGCCTATAGTCTAGTCTATAGTCTAGTCTATAGTCTAGTCTATAGTCTAGTCTATAGTCTAGTCTATAGTCTAGTCTATAGTCTAGTCTATAGTCTAGTCTATAGTCTAGTCTATAGTCTAGTCTATAGTCTAGTCTATAGTCTAGTCTATAGTCTAGTCTATAGTCTAGTCTATAGTCTAGTCTATAGTCTAGTCTATAGTCTAGTCTATAGTCTAGTCTATAGTCTAGTCTATAGTCTAGTCTATAGTCTAGTCTATAGTCGTCTATAGTCTATCTAGTCTAGTCTATCGTCTAGTCTATCGTCTAGTCTATAGTCTAGTCTATAGTCTAGTCTATCGTCTAGTCTATAGTCTAGTCTATAGTCTAGTCTATAGTCTAGTCTATAGTCTAGTCTATAGTCTAGTCTATAGTCTAGTCTATAGTCTAGTCTATAGTCTAGTCTATAGTCTAGTCTATAGTCTAGTCTATAGTCTAGTCTATAGTCTAGTCTATAGTCTAGTCTATAGTCTAGTCTATAGTCTAGTCTATAGTATAGTCTATAGTCTAGTCTATAGTCTAGTCTATAGTCTAGTCTATAGTCTAGTCTATAGTCTAGTCTATAGTCTAGTCTATAGTCTAGTTTATAGTCTAGTCTATAGTCTAGTCTATAGTCTAGTCTATAGTCTAGTCTATAGTCTAGTCTATAGTCTAGTCTATAGTCTAGTCTATAGTCTAGTCTATAGTCTAGTCTATAGTCTAGTCTATAGTCTAGTCTATAGTCTAGTCTATAGTCTACTCTATAGTCTAGTCTATAGTCTAGTCTATAGTCTAGTCTATAGTCTAGTCTATAGTCTAGTCTATAGTCTAGTCTATAGTCTAGTCTATAGTCTAGTCTATAGTCTAGTCTATAGTCTAGTCTATAGTCTAGTCTATAGTCTAGTCTATAGTCTAGTCTATAGTCTAGTCTATAGTCTAGTCTATAGTCTAGTCTAGTCTATAGTCTAGTCTATAGTCTAGTCTATAGTCTAGTCTATAGTCTAGTCTATAGTCTAGTCTAGAGTCTAGTCTATAGTCTAGTCTATATTCTAGTCTATAGTCTAGTCTATAATCTAGTCTATAGGCTAATCCATAGTTGAGACAAATTGTTAGCGGTGGTGATCGTGAACCTATTGGGAAAGTACTATCACGAAAGTATTAAGGTAGTTTGGGAATGGATGAGATCCGAGAACATTTTTAGTTTAAGAGAGAAATAGACGAAGTTAAATACAGTTAGAGTTTTATTTCGGAAATTGATTTAATACTGAATTCATTAAATATTTTTAACAAATTTTGTTCCAATTTTTTTTTTTTTTTTTTGCTCTAATCTCTAATTTATATTAAATCGTAAAAATCACTTTTATTTTCTTCATAAAAAAACGATAAGAATAATATTTCTTTATAATAATTTTTTTCTGAATTACTATAATACTTTGCGATTTTGTGTTGAAATATTGAAAAAAAGAAAAAACAATAAAAAGATTTATTATACACAAAAATTATCAGTTGAAATACGTCTTCAAAAGTTCAAAAGGTGTTTTTCTATAAATCTTTGTTAAATATATAGAAAAAAAAACAACACATTTTCTTAATAAATTTAAGAAAAAAAATTATAAAAAATTTAATAAAAAATTATGTCATGTGTTTAATGAGAGAAATTAAGACAAAAAGCAATTTTAAAGAAATAATTGGGGTGATATCCGGTAAAAAGACTAGAAAAAAATTAAGGCCAAGGAACTTAATTGGAAATAATCAGGTGATAAAGAATTAAAAGAAAACATTAAACAAAAAATGTATGTGTCCAAAAAGATTTTCAATTAAATTTTCAATGCTATTTTTAAATATTTACTTTTAAGAATGTATTTTTAAAACAAACTATTTTTAGTTCCTTTATTTAAAACTCCCCTCCCCGAATTTTGAAAAAAAAAAAAAATGAGGTCAATAGTTTGTCAAAAACTCTAAACAATTTGTAGTCTTCGAAGAAATTACAATATGTTTTAGATTTTATGTAAATTTCTAATGACATCACTCTTGCTTTTGTTAAATATAGAGATTTGTCAGTTGGTGAGTTTTGAAAATACGAAAACCTCCCACCGTCATCACTGCACTCACTCGCACACACACATTCAGATTAGAGCATTCTGTTGTCATCGGTTTAAATAAAAAATGCATTACACAAAAAACAACAACCACAACAAAAAAATGCATCAATAAAATTAACATGTGTCAAACAAATTTTGAAAATGTTTAGAACCAGGCATGGAATATATAGTACATTAGTACTTTTTGACAACGAAAAATCCCCACGACAATTTCTGAACTGAACTAGAACTGAACTAAAACTGAACTAGAACTGAACTAGAACTGAACTAGAACTGAACTAGAACTGAACTAGAACTTGACTGAACTAGAACTGAACTAGAACTGAACTAGAACTGAACTAGAACTGAACTAGAACTGACTAGAACTGAACTGAACTAGAACTGAACTAGAACTGAACTAGAACTGAACTAGAACTGAACTAGAACTGAACTAGAACTGAACTAGAAACTGAACTAGAACTGAACTAGAACTGAACTAGAACTGAACTAGAACTGAACTAGAACTGAACTAGAACTGAACTAGAACTGAACTAGAACTGAACTAGAACTGAACTAGAACTGAACTAGAACTGAACTAGAACTGAACTAGAACTGAACTAGAACTGAACTAGAACTGAACTAGAACTGAACTAGAACTGAACTAGAACTGAACTAGAACTGAACTAGAACTGAACTAGAACTGAACTAGAACTGAACTAGAACTGAACTAGAACTGAACTAGAACTGAACTAGAACTGAACTAGAACTGAACTAGAACTGAACTAGAACTGAACTAGAACTGAACTAGAACTGAACTAGAACTGAACTAGAACTGAACTAGAACTGAACTAGAACTGAACTAGAACTGAACTAGAACTGAACTAGAACTGAACTAGAACTGAACTAGAACTAAACTAGAACTGAACTAGAACTGAACTAGAACCGAACTAGAACTGAACAGGACTATAAACTAGACTATAGACTAGACTATAGACTAGACTAGACTAGACTAGACTAGACTATAGACTAGACTAGACTAGACTAGACTAGACTAGACTAGACTAGACTAGACTACTAGACTAGACTAGACTATAGACTAGACTAGACTAGACTAGACTAGACTAGACTAGACTAGACTAGACTAGACTAGACTAGACTAGACTAGACTAGACTAGACTAGACTAGACTAGACTAGACTAGACTAGACTATAGACTAGACTAGACTAGACTATAGACTAGACTATAGACTAGACTATAGACTAGACTATAGACTAGACTATAGACTAGACTATAGACTAGACTATAGACTAGACTATACTAGACTATAGACTAGACTATACTAGACTATAGACTAGACTATAGACTAGACTATAGACTAGACTATAGACTAGACTATAGACTAGACTATAGACTAGACTATAGACTAGACTATAGACTAGACTATAGACTAGACTATAGACTAGACTATAGACTAGACTATAGACTAGACTATAGACTAGACTATAGACTAGACTATAGACTAGACTATAGACTAGACTATAGACTAGACTATAGACTAGACTATAGACTAGACTATAGACTAGACTATAGACTAGACTATAGACTAGACTATAGACTAGACTATAGACTAGACTATAGACTAGACTATAGACTAGACTATAGACTAGACTATAGACTAGACTATAGACTAGACTATAGACTAGACTATAGACTAGACTATAGACTAGACTATAGACTAGACTATAGACTAGACTATAGACTAGACTATAGACTAGACTATAGACTAGACTATAGACTAGACTATAGACTAGACTTAGACTAGACTATAGACTAGACTATAGACTAGACTATACTAGACTATAGACTAGACTATAGACTAGACTATAGACTAGACTATAGACTAGACTATAGACTAGACTATAGACTAGACTATAGACTAGACTATAGACTAGACTATAGACTAGACTATAGACTAGACTATAGACTAGACTATAGACTAGACTATAGACTAGACTATAGACTAGGCTATAGACTAGACTAGACTAGACTATAGACTAGACTATAGACTAGACTATAGACTAGACTATAGACTAGACTATAGACTAGACTATAGACTAGACTATAGACTAGACTATAGACTAGACTATAGACTAGACTATAGACTAGACTATAGACTAGACTATAGACTAGACTATAGACTAGACTATAGACTAGACTATAGACTAGACTATAGACTAGACTATAGACTAGACTATAGACTAGACTATAGACTAGACTATAGACTAGACTATAGACTAGACTATAGACTAGACTATAGACTAGACTATAGACTAGACTATAGACTAGACTATAGACTAGACTATAGACTAGACTATAGACTAGACTATAGACTAGACTATAGACTATAGACTAGACTATAGACTAGACTATAGACTAGACTATAGACTAGACTATAGACTAGACTATAGACTAGACTATAGACTAGACTATAGACTAGACTATAGACTAGACTATAGACTAGACTATAGACTAGACTATAGACTAGACTATAGACTAGACTATAGACTAGACTATAGACTAGACTATAGACTAGACTATAGACTAGACTATAGACTAGACTATAGACTAGACTATAGACTAGACTATAGACTAGACTATAGACTAGACTATAGACTAGACTATAGACTAGACTATAGACTAGACTATAGACTAGACTATAGACTAGACTATAGACTAGACTATAGACTAGACTATAGACTAGACTATAGACTAGACTATAGACTAGACTATAGACTAGACTATAGACTAGACTATAGACTAGACTATAGACTAGATAGTCTATAGTTTAGTCTGCTATCCAGTCTGTAGTCCGGTTTACAGTCTTGTCTATTGTCTAATGGAAATTGAATTTAGTACTTAAAAACCTAAACGGTGCTATTTTTGTTGTTGTTGTATTTAGAAGTTTCAATTTTCCATCCCTGTTTAAAGCAAAAAGGTGTGTTGTAAGTTCTTAATAACAAACTATTTATAATCTCATTTCATTTCCAATTTAAACTTCTCGATTCAAACAGACATATTTCATCTTAAATTTTATAATTCCTCTATTTAAAAAAAATGTCAAGTTTATTGTCATATTTAAATTGTTTAAATTTTTTTTTTTTGTCATAATTAATTACAATTGATAATTGAACAATTGTCCAAACAAATAATTTCAATTAGCAGCAAATATAATTTGTCACTTTTGAATGCGTGCTTAAATTGTTATTGAACGGAGATGCTAGTTTTCAATTAAGATTGAAGGATTTTGATAAAACAAAAAATAAAATTTCAATAAACTTTCAATCACACGGTATAAAATTGAGGTTAATTAAATTGCTGCAAAAAAAATTTCAGCCGCCATTTCAATTAGAAAACTTATAAAGTTCAATAAAATGTTAATTAGATATTGTAGAGAAATCAAATTTGCAGGAAAAGCTTTCACAGTTAGTCGAAAATAGTAACAACGAGCTTTTGAAAGCTTTAAGGTATCTAAAAAATGTATACTGGACTTAAAAGCTTTTTCTTAACCATTTTAAACTTTGAAAAGCAAATTGAGAATTCTATAGAATTTGTTTAATTCCAAATTTCAAACTTCTTTACATATAAATCTAATCAAAACTTGGGGAATTTATAATTCAAATGTTAAGCTTTTAGAATTGCTTTTATATAAGTCTAAAGCTTTAACTATAAGTGAGTTACAGTGTGCTAAAGTTTAACACTTAGGAAAACCAAATCCTTAAATTAAAGAAAAGTTTAAGGGAATTTGTTTAAACATAATATCTAAACAACATCTTCAATCCTAATAAAACTTTAAGTAGATAAAGAGTTGAGCTTTCAGAATACTAATAGGTATAGGCTAAAGTTCCAGTAACAGCAGAGCTACAGTGGGCTAAACATAAACACTTTTGCCAGGAAAAACTTTTTCTTAAAATTTATAAATTCTTTAGTATTTCTTTAAGTATAAAATTTAAGCTTCGAAAAGTAATAGAGAAGAACTTAAGCTTTCAGAATAGTAGCTAAAAAATTCAGATATTCTAGCTTAGAGAAATCTGCAGTAAAACAAACATAAACATTTTTGAATTTATAGAGAAACTTTTAATATTTATGTTAAAAATAGTTTTGAATATTTAAACTATTTTTTTTTTTTGTTTAAATATAAAAGAATAATAAGCTTTTAATATGGTATTTAAATAAAAATTATTATAAACAAACCCATAAATGGCAACACAGGAACTACTTGAGTTTGAGTTTACCTTGATTTAAATTTTTTATGGGTTAGTGTTGGGAAGTTTAAATTGAATAACTTATTTTTATAAAAAATTTGAAACAAAACATTATTAAAAATATTATTGAATAACAATTAGTTTTATAAACAATTTAGTAAACAAAACTATGTTAATGCACAAAAAGCTTATACTGTTTAATATTTTAAAAAAGTTCTAAAATTCTTAAATTCTTTTATAATATCAAATTTTCTTAAAAAACTTTGTTCAAAAATTGTAAGATTTTCACATAGAAAACTTATTAATAGAGGTTCCAATATCAATTCTGTAAAATTTTAAAAGTTTTGAATAGATATTGTCAAAATTTTTCAAACAATTTTCTGCAGAGTGATAAAGTTTGAGACTATTTATTAGCTACTAAGAACAGATAAGTTATACATATTATATATCAATGGAAAGCTAATGATAACAGCTTTCCATTAATATATATATATATGTATGCTAAATTTAATACGTATTTCTTTAAATTAACAAATAATAAGAAAATCTTTGCAATTGTAATTTTCGAGTAAAACCCTAAATTGGTGTTCATTTTTAAAGTTATTTGGTGCAATAACAATAAGTATTTTATATCAAATGAAAGGTTATAGTGTCTACTTTTCGAAAATGTTAATTTTATATCAATATTTCGACATATTTTGTTATTAATTTAAAAAAATCTTGTAAAGGTATTAATTGCAGTTTTACTGTGCAATGTAAAATTGAAGGCCATTTTTAAGACATATTGGATCGAAAAAGTATAATTATTTTATACCAAATGGAAGGTCATGGTATCTACTTTTCAAAAATATAAATTTTATTTAAAAATGTCAATATGTTGTTGTTTTACTTTTAAAAAGAGACAAAAGTTTTTAAGAAAAGTTATCTACTAAAGTTTTACAGTGCAATGCAAAATTGACACGCGTTTTTAAGTTATATTGGAATGAAATGTTATAAGTATTTTATATCAAATGAAAGGTCATAGTGTCTACTTTTTGAAAATGTTAACTTTATATCAAAATTTTAATATGTTTTGTTATTAATTTAAAAAAAAAAAAATCATGTAGTTATTAATTGCAGTTTTACAGTGCTATGTAAAATTGACGGCCATTTTTAAGACATATTGTATCGAAAAAGTATATGTATTTTATATCAAATGAAAGGTCATGGTATATACTTTTCAAAAATATAAATTTTATTTAAAAATGTCAATATGTTGTTGTTTTATTTTTAAAAAGAGACAAAAGTTTTTAAGAAAAGTTATCTACTAAAGTTTTACAGTGCAATGCAAAATTGACACGCATTTTTAAGTTATATTGGTATGAAAAGTTATAAGTATTTTATATCAAATGAAAGGTCATAGTGTCTACTTTTTGAAAATGTTAATTTTATTTCAAAATTTTAATATATTTTGTTATTAATTCTAAAAAAAATTTGTAAAGTTATTAATTGCAGTTTTACAGTGTTATGTTAAATTGACGGCCATTTTAAAGACATATTGGATAGAAAAAGTATAATTATTTTATATCAAATGAAAGGTCATGGTATCTACTTTTCAAAAATATAAATTTTATTTAAAAATATCAATATGTTGTTGTTTTATTTTTAAAAAGAGACAAGAGTTTTTAACAAAAATTATCTACTAAAGTTTTACAGTGCAATGCAAAATTGACACGCGTTTTTAAGTGATATTGGAATGAAAAGTTATAAGTATTTTATATCAAATGAAAGGTTATAGTGCCTATATTTCAAAAATGTTAATTTTATATCAAAATTTTAATATATTTTATTATTAATTCTAAAAAAATCTTGTAAAGTTATTAATTGCAGTTTTACAGTGTTATGTAAAATTGACGGCCATTTTTAAGACATATTGTATCGAAAAAGTATAAGTATTTTGTATCAAATGAAAGGTCTTAATATCTTCTTTTCAAAAATATAAATTTTATTTAAAAATGTCAATATGTTGTTGTTTAATTTTTAAAAAGTATCAACAAAAGTTAAAAAACATTAAGAAAATTTAACTACTGCAGTTTTACAGTGCAATGTAAATTTGACAACCATTTTTAAAACATAGTGGATTGAAAAGTTTTAAGTATTTTATATCAAATGAAAGGTCATGGTGTCTACTTTTTATAAATGTCAATTTTATATCAAAATGTTAATATGTTTTGTTATTAATTTTAAAAAAATCATGTAGAATTATGAATTGCAGTTTTACAACGCTATGTAAAATTGACGGCCATTTTTAAGACATATTCTATCGGAAAGGTATAAGTATTTTATATCAAATGAAAGGTCATAGTGTCTACTTTTCATAAATATAAACTTTATTTAAAAATTTCAATAGGTTGTTGTTTAATTTTTAAAAAATTATCAAGAAAACTTAAAAACACTTAAGAAAAGTTATCAATTGCAGTTTTACAGTGCAATGTAAAATTTGCCGTCCATTTGTATTGAAAAGATATAAGTATTTTATATCACAAGATAGGTCACTCTGTCTGCTTTTTAAAAATGTTAAATTTATTTCATTTTTTTATTAAAATTAATTTTTACAATATTTTCAAAATTTCAAATTAAATTTCATCTTAAATTTAAAACTTTTTCCACCATTTTTTTATTAAAAAGTCTAATAATTTCAATATTTCTATAGATATTTTTTTTTTTCAAAATCTTATTATTTAAAGTACATTTTCTTAAAATTTTATTATTTTCAAGTTTTTCTTTAATTTTCTCTTTCACTCACTTGTTTTGTAATAAATCTCTCAATTAAATTTTATTCCATTAAAAATTTTCTTTTTACACAATTTAGGATAAGGATCCTTATAACAGTTTCACATACAGAAACTGCAGGATATTTATTTAACACTAATACCAACGCACCGGGAATGGTATTTTAATAATATTTATAATTCTTTAAACGTGCGTACGCGATCAGAGCAAAAGCTCAACTAATACAATGCAGCATAAATGCGATCGTAATATAAATGAAAATTTTGTCTCAAAATAAATCGAATACAACAACTAAATTCAAACCAATAAACAAAAACACAAACACATAGATTCTCACCCACCAACTAAAAGAGAATTCTACTTAAAGATCATCATGTAGTACTTACTCTCCTCAGCAAGATCAATTCAGAGACATCTTTATTATTGTATAAACAATTAATTCTAGTGATAATACAAATCTAGCTATAAAGATCCATAGCAAGTTTTAAATAAAACAACTGAGAGTGATCGTTTAAGCTTTAATTCTCTGCATTATCAGTTAAGTTTGTAAATTGTTGTTTACCGGTTATCAGTTCTTTAGTAAATTTTTTGTTCTCAACTTGAATTTCATTCAGTAGTAATGATTGTGTTGTACTTTTGACCAATAAATTCTGAGAATAATTTTGTTTTCTTAATTTTTTTTTTTAAATATTTTTTTTTAAAAAGTGTGCAAAAACTGTGTTTTTATTTAAATTGATAATGCTTGATTGAGTCTTATAATTGCGGTTGGTTTATTTTGCTAAATAGCCGACCTTGTACAATTTTTTTTTCAGAATTTATTAAGGGTTTTTTTTTTAGACGTGAGAATTTTGGTTTAATAAAAAATAAACTTATTTTTTTATTTTTAATTTTTGAGATTAATAAGAAAACTAAAAAATTTTGTCTTAAATTTCCTAGGAAAACCACAAAAACGGATTTTACTATTTTTAAAGAATATTTTTTTTTAACAAAATGTTAAAGGGAAATCACCTCTTGTCTAAAATTCGAATCTCAGTTATAACACAACTGTAAGGATGATGACCTTTTTGGAGTTTTAAACTTAATTTATAGTCGATACTCTGCAATATAAAATAGTCTGAACTATAGAAGTCTATGGTTAAATTTAAAGAATAGTCTATAGTCTGGACTAGAGAAAAGTCTATATACTAGACTATAGAATGGACTATAGATTAGTCTAAAGTGTGGACTATAGATTAGTCTATAGTCGGCACTATAGACTAGTCTATAGTACCGACTATACCGACGGGACTATAGAATAGTCTATAGTCTGGACTATAGAATAGTCTATAGTCTGGACTATAGAATAGTCTATAGTCTGGACTATAGAATAGTCTACAGTCTGGACTATAGAATACTCTATAGTCTGGACTATAGAATACTCTATAGTCTGGACTATAGAATACTCTATAGTCTGGACTATAAAATACTCTATAGTCTGGACTATAGAATACTCTATAGTCTGGACTGTAGAATACTCTATAGTTTGGACTATAGAATACTCTATAGTCTGGACTATAGAATACTCTATAGTCTGGACTATAGAATACTCTATAGTCTGGACTATAGAATAGTCTATAGTCTGGACTATAGAATAGTCTATAGTCTGAACTGTAGAATAGTCTATAGTCTGGACTATAGAATAGTATATAGTCTGGACTATAGTCTAGTCCATAGTATGGACTATAGTCTAATCTATAGTCTGGACTATAGTCTAGTCTATAGTCTGGACTATAGTCTAGTCAATAGCTTGGACTATAGTGTAGTCTATAGTCTAGTCTATAGTCTTGACTTTATTTTAATCTATAGTCTGGACTGTAGTCTAGTCTATAGTTTGGACTATAGCCTAGGGTATAGTCTGAACTATGGTCTAGTCTATAGTCTGGACTAAAGAATAGTCTATAGTTTGGACTATAGAATAGTCTATAGTGTGGACTATAGAATCGTCTATAGTCTGGACTATAGAATAGTCTTAAGTCTGGACTCTAGAATTCTCTATAATCCGAACTGTAGAATAATCTATAGTGTGGACTATAGAATAGTCTATAGTCTGGACTATAGAATAGAATAGTCTAGAATAGTCTCTAGTCTAGACTTAAGAATAGTCTAAAGTCTTGACTAAAGAATAGTCTAAAGTCTGGACTTTAACTTATCATATAGTCTGGACTGTAGTCTAGTCTATAGTATGGACTATACTCGTGTCTATAGTCTGGACTGTAGTCTAATATGTAGACTGGACTATAGTCAAATCTATAGTATAGGCTATTGTCAAGTGTACAGTCTGGACTATAATCAAAACTATATTCTGGACTATAGTCAAGTCTATAGTCTGGTCTATAGTCTGAACTATAATCTAGTCTATAGTTTCATCTATAGTCTACACTATAATGTAGTCTAAAGACTTTACTATAGTCTAGTCTTCAGTCTGTTCTATATTCTACTTTACTCTATAGTCTGTACTATATTCTAGGCCATATTCTGGCCTATAGCTTAATCTATAGTTTTGACTATATTCTGGGCTATAGTCTAGTCTATATTCTAAACTATTGTCCAGTCTATATTCTAACCTGTTGTCTAGTTTATAGTCTAAAATAGAGTCTAGTCTAAAGTGTAGTCCAGTCTATAGTTTAAACTATAGTCTACACTATATGCTAGTCTATAGTATGGACTATGGTCTAGTGTATAATTTAGTATATAGTCTGGATTTTAGTTTAAACTATAGTCTAAACTATATTCTAAACTATAGTCGAACCGATGGCCTGTACAATAGTGTGGACTATTATCTAGTCTACAGTCTGCAGTATATTTTAGTCTATAGTCCAGCCTAGTTTTTAGTCTTAACTATAGTATAGTCTTTAGTCTGAACTGCATTCTGGGCTAGTTTATTCTAGATTCTGGACTATAGTGTAGTCTTTTGTCTCAACCATTGTCTGTTGTGCAGTCGTTATGATTTCAGTTTTATAAAGATCGTTTTATTTTTTTAAAAAACTACTTATTTATTTAAGTAATTATTTTAACATCTGTTTACTTATAGTGTAATCTAGCGTAAATACCCATTAAGTGATTTAAATAATTGCTTTAAAAAGTTGCCGATCAATAATTTCAATTATAATTTTTTTCTAATTCAATAAAAACAACATTAGATTTGAAAGAATATTAGCATAAATTATTATGATATTGACACTTATAGTAAAAATTACTTTTTACCACAAATATATAAAATATTAAATAAGAAGAAAATTAAATATTGGAACATATATATTGGGCTTATTAAAGAAATTTATAGCTTTTAGCAAAATTTTCGGAAATTTTAAGGCAAACCGGGGAATTTTGTGTAATATTCAAATTTGATTCTAATGTTAATGTTTTTTTCAACATTTAACCACAAATGATCTAAACTTTAGGCATAAATTATTAAATTTAAAATTTATTCATTAAAGAACTTTGTTCTCATATGGATTTAGACATTTAAGTTTAAAAATTCTACGAATTGTAGAAAAAAAATATTAAGAAATTTATAAATAAATCTTTAAAAGACTAGAGTTTGTTTGTTGAGAAAAAAAAAATATATATATGAATTATGCATAAATAAATGTTTATTAATATAATAAAACAAATAAACTTTTTTTTTGAAAAAAAAGACCAGTTTCAAAATGACAAACAAATATTTGAAAAAAATGACAATAAAACTCAATAAAATCAAATTATTGACATAAATTAAGAAAAATATAAATTTAAACAAGAGAAATAAATATTAACAAAAAAAAGAACTAATAAAATAAAACAATAAAAAAAACTAATGACTAATTATTTAGAATTTTAAGTTTTAAAAATGAAACCTAAAGAATTGATATGTTTAGATATAGTTTTCAAAAAATATTGAAAAACAAACTGATTCATATATTTTCTTATAACATCATTAGTCTAGCTTCAGTTGAACTCCCACTTTTGATGTTAAAAATAAAATTTTCTTTTTTATTACACTTTATTTTACATATTTTCAACTATTGTAATTTGATTTAATAATTTTTTCAAGTGTAGGAGTAATTAAATGATGCACAGACAGCAGAGAACGGCTGGCATAAGCAATAGGGGCCGCAAAAAAACTAATGATTCACTTATAAACAACTCTAATATCAATGAACTTTATAAAATTCCCTATACACGACTCTCAGTTTACAAGTTAACAAGTTTAAGTCATAATCTCTTCCTGCCGTTCCCTGCTAAACATCAATATTCATTCATTGTCTTTTAAAATAATTTCAAACAACGACTGCTCATTATTATGATTACAATTCCTCACATTTTAAAATATGAGCTAATAATTGCCGTGTTGGAAATCTTGGTTGGTTACTCAGTAATTGTCATTTCACTTCACTTTGATGGACGACATTTAAACCGAGCTTTTCAAACGGATCTAACACACTATGCATAAGTATTTGAAAACAGGGGGAATATGTATGAATCATGTCATCACTGTTAATATAATTAAAAACTCGTTATTATTTTATACAAAACTCTAAAAAAAAAAACTTCTTGAAGTGTTAAACGGAAATTGAGGAATTTTTTTAATTTCTAAATGCGGAAGACTTACAACAAATATATAATAATAAGAATTAGTTATTAAGAATAGTTATTAGTAAAAGTAAACAATTACTTATATGTAAAATTTTGCAAAAGCCGGCGCTAAAACTGCGAATGTGGTTATTTTTAGTAGACATTACAAATATTTAAACTATAGCTGTGTATTCGTAATAGAGCATTATTCAAATCACAACGTTTTCAGATTGCAGTATATATCTACATACATTCATATGTATTCCATAATACAGACTATAGTCACGACTATAAAACAAACTATAGACTGGACTCTAGACTAGAATATAGTACAAACCAAAGACTAGAATATAGTCCTCACTACTGACTGCAGTATAGTTCAGAGACTAAACAATAATCCAGGCTATTAACTACACCACAGTCCAGGCTATAAATTACACTATAGTCCAGACTATCAACTAAACAGTTTGTGATGGCTAAAATGTAGATTACAGTCCAGACTATAGTCCAAACAACAGACTATGGACTAGAGAATAGATTTAAACAAGACTATAATCTAAAATACAGGCTATGGACTACAGAATAGAGTTAAAGTTCAGACCATAGACTAGTCCAAACTACAAACTAGACTATAGACTAGGACTATAGACTAGACTATAGACTAGACCTATAGACTAGACTATAGACTAGACTATAGACTAGACTATAGACTAGACTTTAGACTAGACTATAGACTAGACTATAGACTAGACTATAGACTAGACTATAGACTAGACTAGACTAGACTATAGACTAGACTAGACTATAGACTAGACTATAGACTAGACTATAGACTAGACTATAGACTAGACTATAGACTAGACTATAGACTAGACTATAGACTAGACTATAGACTAGACTATAGACTAGACTATAGACTAGACTATAGACTAGACTATAGACTAGACTATAGACTAGACTTATAGACTAGACTATAGACTAGACTATAGACTAGACTATAGACTAGACTATAGACTAGACTATAGACTAGACTATAGACTAGACTATAGACTAGACTATAGACTAGACTATAGACTAGACTATAGACTAGACTATAGACTAGACTATAGACTAGACTATAGACTAGACTATAGACTAGACTATAGACTAGACTATAGACTAGACTATAGACTAGACTATAGACTAGACTATAGACTAGACTATAGACTAGACTATAGACTAGACCCCTATAGACTAGACTATAGACTAGACTATAGACTAGGACTATAGACTAGACTATAGACTAGACTATAGACTAGACTAATAGACTAGACTATAGACTATAGACTAGACTATAGACTAGACTATAGACTAGACTATAGACTAGACTATAGACTAGACTATAGACTAGACTATAGACTAGACTATAGACTAGACTATAGACTAGACTATAGACTAGACTATAGACTAGACTATAGACTAGACTATAGACTAGACTATAGACTAGACTATAGACTAGACTATAGACTAGACTATAGACTAGACTATAGACTAGACTATAGACTAGACTATAGACTAGACTATAGACTAGACTATAGACTAGACTATAGACTAGACTATAGACTAGACTATAGACTAGACTATAGACTAGACTATAGACTAGACTATAGACTAGACTATAGACTAGACTATAGACTAGACTATAGACTAGACTATAGACTAGACTATAGACTAGACTATAGACTAGACTATAGACTAGACTATAGACTAGACTATAGACTAGACTATAGACTAGACTATAGACTAGACTATAGACTAGACTATAGACTAGACTATAGACTAGACTATAGACTAGACTATAGACTAGACTATAGACTAGACTATAGACTAGACTATAGACTAGACTATAGACTAGACTATAGACTAGACTATAGACTAGACTATAGACTAGACTATAGACTAGACTATAGACTAGACTATAGACTAGACTATAGACTAGACTATAGACTAGACTATAGACTAGACTATAGACTAGACTATAGACTAGACTATAGACTAGACTATAGACTAGACTATAGACTAGACTATAGACTAGACTATAGACTAGACTATAGACTAGACTATAGACTAGACTATAGACTAGACTATAGACTAGACTATAGACTAGACTATAGACTAGACTATAGACTAGACTATAGACTAGACTATAGACTAGACTATAGACTAGAATATAGACTAGACTATAGACTAGACTATAGACTAGACTATAGACTAGACTATAGACTAGAATATAGACTAGACTATAGACTAGAATATAGACTAGACTATAGACTAGACTATAGACTAGAATATAGACTAGACTATAGACTAGACTATAGACTAGACTATAGACTAGACTATAGACTAGAATATAGACTAGACTATAGATTAGACTATAGACTAGAATATAGACTAGACTATAGACTAGACTATAGACTAGAATATAGACTAGACATAGACTAGACTATAGACTAGACTATAGACTAGACTATAGACTAGACTATAGACTAGACTATAGACTAGACTATAGACTAGACTATAGACTAGACTATAGACTAGACTATAGACTAGACTATAGACTAGACTATAGATTAGACTATAGACTAGACTATAGACTAGACTATAGACTAGACTATAGACTAGACTATAAACTAGACTATAGACTAGACTAGACTATAGAGTAGACTATAGAGTAGACTATAGACTAGACTATAGACTAGACTATAGACTAGACTATAGACTAGACTATAGACTAGACTATAGACTAGACTATAGACTAGACTATAGACTAGACTATAGACTAGACTATAGACTAGACTATAGACTAGACTATAGACTAGACTATAGACTACACTATAGACTAGACTATAGACTAGACTATAGACTAGACTATAGACTAGACTATAGACTAGACTATAGACTAGACTATAGACTAGACTATAGACTAGACTATAGACTAGACTATAGACTAGACTATAGACTAGACTATAGACTAGACTATAGACTAGACTATAGACTAGACTATAGACTAGACTATAGACTAGACTATAGACTAGACTATAGACTAGACTATAGACTAGACTATAGACTAGACTATAGACTAGACTATAGACTAGACTATAGACTAGACTATAGACTAGACTATAGACTAGACTATAGACTAGACTATAGACTAGACTATAGACTAGACTATAGACTAGACTATAGACTAGACTATAGACTAGACTATAGACTAGACTATAGACTAGACTATAGACTAGACTATAGACTAGACTATAGACTAGACTATAGACTAGACTATAGACTAGACTATAGACTAGACTATAGACTAGACTATAGACTAGACTAGACTAGACTATAGACTAGACTATAGACTAGACTATAGACTAGACTAGACTATAGACTAGACTAGACTATAGACTAGACTATAGACTAGACTATAGACTAGACTATAGACTAGACTATAGACTAGACTATAGACTAGACTATAGACTAGACTATAGACTAGACTATAGACTAGACTATAGACTAGACTATAGACTAGACTATAGACTAGACATAGACTGACTATAGACTAGACTATAGACTAGACTATAGACTAGACTATAGACTAGACTATAGACTAGACTATAGACTAGACTATAGACTAGACTATAGACTAGACTATAGACTAGACTATAGACTAGAATATAGACTAGACTATAGACTAGACTATAGACTAGACTATAGACTAGACTATAGACTAGACTATAGACTAGACTATAGACTAGACTATAGACTAGACTATAGACTAGACTATAGACTAGACTATAGACTAGACTATAGACTAGACTATAGACTAGACTATAGACTAGACTATAGACTAGACTATAGACTAGACTATAGACTAGACTATAGACTAGACTATAGACTAGACTATAGACTAGACTATAGACTAGACTATAGACTAGATTAAAGACTAGACCAGGCTATAAACTTGACTGTAGTACAGAAAACAAACTGACTTTAGACTAGTGTATAGTGCCGACTATAGACTATATACTCGTGTGTAGTCCACACTATAGTACACACTATAGGCTACAACTTTGACTATATTCCAGACTTTAGACTAGTGCACAATCCAAACTATAGACTAATGAATAATCCACACTATAGAGTAGTGAATAGTCCAGACTTGTGTATAGTCCTGAATATAGACTAGCATATAGTCCAGTCTATAGACTAGTATATAGTCCACATTATAGACTAGTATATAGTCCAGTGTAGTGTGTAGTTCAGACTATAGACTAGGGTATAGTCCAGGCTATAGACTAGTGTATAGTCCAGTCTATAGACTAGTGTATAGTCCAGTCTATAGACTATTGTATAGTCCAGTCTATAGACTATTGTATAGTCCAGACTATAAACTAGTTATAGTAAAGACTATATACTAGTGTATAATCTTGACTATAGACTAGCATATAGTCCAGGCTGTAGACTAGTACATAATCGAGACTATGGACTAGTCACTAGTGCACACTACAGACTAGTGTACAGTCCAGACTATAGACTAGCATATAGTCCAGACTATGGACTACTGTATAGACCAGACTATAGACTAATATATAGTCCGGACTGTAGACTTAATTCTATTTAATTTGTCATCTTAGTTGTTTATAAATCAAAAAATACAAATTTTAAATTTTCATCTAAAAACACTTTGTCTATTTTTATAATTGTGGCACGTGTGACTAATCTACAAGTTAATAAGTTTTCTAAAATAAAATTTATTTATCTATATTATTTTGTGTAAAATACTATATCTACAGTGGCGGCCATGAGGTTAGCACATTTGGTATCTGTTAAATATAAAATCAAATATTTCCTATAGTTCTTAACTTTTTTAACAAATTCTTTTTTATGCGTAACACATGTCCTTCGAGGATCACGACACATTACATTTTGTTCCACTACTTTGTTGCATATAGATTTTTTTCTTTCCAAAGTACATCTACCCCCAAAAAAATCTGGACATAAGTTTAGCACAAAATAAAAAAATCATTAAAAAATTAAAAATAAAGCAAAGAAACCGGATAAATTTATGTAATTTCACTTAAAATTTTATATTTTGTAGAATAGTTGCACATTTTGATAATATAATTTCTTCTCCTGGACATAATCTTCATCAGAACCCATTAGAAATTTCATGACATAAATTTTAACTTTCAGCCCATAATTAGGCAAAATTCTTAGGAATTTGTGTTTTATTTGTTGCACCATTTCGTTTAATATGTTCCTTATTGGATTGGGATCTAGAAATTATTCTGGGCGCTGCAAACATGTCAATCTCGCTCGCTTCCAAGAAGCTCCTCTCTATACTTTTAACATATTTTGGGTCATTGTCGACCAAAAAACGCCATTTAACTGAACTTTTGTCCACTAATTTTTTTACTAAAATATTTAAGAGTCTATTTTGATAGTCATACTGATCCATTTGTGCATCCACCTTGCGTATAGAACCTCCACTACGCCCGGAAAACGCCTCCGAATTCGTCATATTTCACCCATTGTGTTTTATGGTTTTAAATGTACACTTTGGTTGTTGCTGCATGTTTGGAGTACAGCATAATTACATTTTTCCATCAAATTTGATCCTATTAATCTTCAACTAGTATCCTCCAATCATGCAGATAAAGCTAAAGTGTTCCAGAGAAATCATATATCACAATGGGGGGAAATTTCATGGTATTCATTGCATTTTCTTGGCGTGCTGTTGGTCCTATATTGATGTTGGATGCAGAAATGGATCCGTATGACTATCAAAATAGGATTTTAATTACTTTATTAAAAATATCGGAGGACAAAGATGGCGTTTTTTGGTCGACATCGACCGTAAATATGCTAAAAGTGCTGATATGAGCTGCTTGGAAGCGAGCGGGATTGTCATGTTTGCAGTGCCCAGTATATTTTCTCGATTCCAATTCAATAGAGAACATATAACATGATATGGACCAACAAATAAAAGCAGAAATCACCAAGAATTTTTCCAATTTATGGGCTGAAAGTTAATATTTATGTCATGAAATTTCTAGAGGGTTCTGGTGAAGATTATGTCCAGGAGGAAGAATGATATTATCAAAATCTGCAACTATTCCACAAAATATAAAATTTTAAATGCAATAAGATAAATATAGCCGGTTGTTTTGTTTTATTTTTAATTTTTTAATGATTTTTTAATTTTGTGCTAAACTTATGTCCAGATTTTTTTGGGGGTAGATGTACTTTGGAAAGAAAAAAATCTATATGCAACAAAGTAGTGGAACAAAATGTAATGTGTCGTGATCCTCGAAGGACATGTGTTACGCATAAAAAAGAATTTGTTAAAAAAGTTAAGAACTATAGGAAATATTTCATGTTATAGGCAACATATACCAAGTGTGCTAAAATCGTAGCCACCACTGTATATAATTTTCCACTAAACTTGTCACATTTGCCATTAATCAAACGTTTAAAAGCCGATATAGTATTTTTGGCAAAAAATTTGTCAGTTTGTTAAAAAAAAA
Source organism: Lucilia sericata (assembly GCF_015586225.1). NCBI lineage: Eukaryota > Metazoa > Arthropoda > Insecta > Diptera > Calliphoridae > Lucilia > Lucilia sericata. Next base: position 85,004 of record NW_023994721.1, on the reverse strand, counting down.
AAAAACAGAGAGGTAAATAATTTGCGCATCTGGAGGGGATGAAAAGGATTGAAATTTTGTAAATATTTTTATGAAATAGATTGTCATGGACATCGGTCCAACTGAACTATAATTCGTTTTATATTGGATCTATAGATTGAACTGTAATCTTATAGATAATAGGGTCTATGGTCTATTCTATTATCTGGATTAATGTAGAGTTTAGTGTTTATACTTATTTTTCTAAATTTCTTGTGAAATTTTTTATCAAATTTCCAAAAATTCTAAATTTTTCAACATTAATCCGTAAGTTTACTGATATTTTCTGAAAAACTTTATTATTGTTTTATGCTCCAGATTAAATAGAACAAATTGAACATTATTTTAATCATGTTTTTTAACACGAACTATTTAAATTTAAACATAATTTTTTTCAAAATTTTACTTATCTCCCAAAATACACTTTCACTTAAAAAAAAAAAAACTCAATCACTTTCGTTTTCAAGATCCCTTATCACTTCTTAAGAATCATTATAAAAAATATTCTTCTTTTAAACAAAAAGAAATATTCTTAAAATCTCATTAAAATTATGTTTTAAACATATACTTAAAAATAAATTTCAAAAAAATCGAATACACAGAAAAAGGTGACAAGGTCTGCTAAGAGAAAGAACAAGCAAAAAGAAAGTGATAATTATTTCAACATTTGAACAAACAAAAAATAAAATAAATACAATTAAAAATCAAATAAAAACTCATTATAATTGAAAGCTTCTTAATAATGACAAAATACAATGACACCATTTCCATTCTATTAAAATTCGCTAATACACAATCCGTACAATCTCAGAATTATCAAAATGATTTTCTAATCCCTTTTTTGCAAATTTTTACCACTTGTTTAGATTTATTTAAAAAAAATTATTAAATCTACTTGGCTATGGTGTAAAAAATTAAAACAAAAGGTGTAACAATAAATGTGAATACATAAATTAAAATTTATTGTAAAGATCAAAAATAAAGTGAGATAATAATTGAGGCAAAAGAAAAACAAAAATAAATAAAGCAATTTTTTGTTTTCTATAGAAATAATAAAAAAGAATCAAAGAAAACAATTAAAATCAAATAAAAGATATACCCTACAGTAGTTAAAGGCAATAAGACAATAGATGCGTCAGAAAACAATAGACTGGAAAGCAGTTTGCTCCATAACTTGATTTAAAGTTTAAAATCTGGAATAACCTGGACTATTGTTTAACCTACAGTCTGGACTATAGACAAGCCTATGGACTAAACTATAGTCTAGTCTATAGTCTAGTCTATAGTCTAGTCTATAGTCTAGTCTATAGTCTAGTCTATAGTCTAGTCTATAGTCTAGTCTATAGTCTAGTCTATAGTCTAGTCTATAGTCTAGTCTATAGTCTAGTCTATAGTCTAGTCTATAGTCTAGTCTATAGTCTAGTCTAGTTAGTCTATAGTAGTCTATAGTCTAGTCTATAGTCTAGTCTATAGTCTAGTCTATAGTCTAGTCTATAGTCTAGTCTATAGTCTAGTCTATAGTCTAGTCTATAGTCTAGTCTATAGTCTTAGTCTATAGTCTAGTCTAGTCTAGGTCTATAGTCTAGTCTATAGTCTAGTCTATAGTCTAGTCTATAGTCTAGTCTATAGTCTAGTCTATAGTTCTAGTCTATAGTCTAGTCTATAGTCTAGTCTATAGTCTAGTCTATAGTCTAGTCTATAGTCTAGTCTATAGTCTAGTCTATAGTCTAGTCTATAGTCTAGTCTATAGTCTAGTCTATAGTCTAGTCTATAGTCTAGTCTATAGTCTAGTCTATAGTCTAGTCTATAGTCTAGTCTATAGTCTAGTCTATAGTCTAGTCTATAGTCTAGTCTATAGTCTAGTCTATAGTCTAGTCTATAGTCTAGTCTATTAGTCTAGTCGTCTATAGTCTAGTCTATAGTCTAGTCTATAGTCTAGTCTATAGTCTAGTCTATAGTCTAGTCTATAGTCTAGTCTATAGTCTAGTCTATAGTCTAGTCTATAGTCTAGTCTATAGTCTAGTCTATAGTCTAGTCTATAGTCTAGTCTATAGTCTAGTCTATAGTCTAGTCTATAGTCTAGTCTATAGTCTAGTCTATAGTCTAGTCTATAGTCTAGTCTATAGTCTAGTCTATAGTCTAGTCTATAGTCTAGTCTATAGTCTAGTCTATAGTCTAGTCTATAGTCCTAGTCTATAGTCTAGTCTATAGTCTAGTCTATAGTCTAGTCTATAGTCTAGTCTATAGTCTAGTCTATAGTCTAGTCTATAGTCTAGTCTATAGTCTAGTCTATAGTCTAGTCTATAGTCTAGTCTATAGTCTAGTCTATACTATAGTCTAGTCTATAGTCTAGTCTATAGTCTAGTCTATAGTCTATTCTATAGTCTAGTCTATAGTCTAGTCTATAGTCTAGTCTATAGTCTAGTCTATAGTCTAGTATATAGTTAGTATAGTAGTCTATAGACTAGTCTATAGTCTAGTTATAGTCTAGTTATAGTCTAGTCTATAGTCTAGTCTATAGTCTAGTCTATAGTCTAGTCTATAGTCTAGTCTATAGTCTAGTCTATAGTCTAGTCTATAGTCTAGTCTATAGTCTAGTCTATAGTCTAGTCTATAGTCTAGTCTATAGTCTAGTCTCTAGTCTATAGTCTATAGTCTAGTCTATAGTCTAGTCTATAGTCTAGTCTATAGTCTAGTCTATAGTCTAGTCTATAGTCTAGTCTATAGTCTAGTCTATAGTCAAGTCTATAGTCTAGTCTATAGTCTAGTCTATAGTCTAGTCTATAGTCTAGTCTATAGTCAAGTCTATAGTCTAGTCTATAGTCTAGTCTATAGTCAAGTCTATAACTTAGGTTATAGTTTTTTCTATAGTCTAGTCTATAGTCAAGCCTATAACCTAGGTTATAGTTTTGTCTATAGTCTAGTCCATAGTCTGTACTATAGACTGTTTTTACAGTAATCTTATCTACAGTATAGTCTATATTCTGGACAATAGTTTTGTCTATAATCTGGTTGGTTACATTATTCTTCTGCTCCAAATATTACCTTTGCATTTAGTGTAGTAATCAAATAAACGTAATAATTCTAAATTTATACAAAGAAATTAATAAACTAAAACGGATTTTTACAAAGTAAACAAAAACTCTATACATTCTTAAAAAACTAACAAATAATGTTTAATAAACAATTAGTGTAGCAAAAAAACAACAACAAAGTGACAGTTTTATTTACTAAAACAAGTTTTGCGGCTTAAAGCAGTGACGTTTTTTGACATCATGGGTTTTAACTATAACTGCTTTAATTGACGGACGATGTGTCACACCCTTCTCTCTCTCTCAACTAAGAATTCGTATATAATTTAAGGTCATCAAAATTTAAAATATGTACTCGTATATTTCTAATAAATATATATATTTATTATTCATACTCTTGTTTTAATTTTTTTGTTTGCAAATTATTATTTGAATTTTATTTTGAATTAAAACATTTTGTATTCATTCATTAATTCAGAAACAAACGGCAGTCCCCAAAATTTTTAGAGGTTTTTTGTTTAATATTTTTTTATTGTTATTTTTCAACCGGCTAGTGATTCATTTAAATGTTTTTTCTTGGTGCAAATTTTATAACATTTGTTATTATTTTGTGATAAATCTTTTAGATCATTATTTAGACCTGTTTTCTATATTTATTATATTTTTTATGATTTTTTTTAAATTTATATAAAAAAATTTTTTCAAGACGTGCTTAAATTATTAGTTGTCATTTTGTTTGAACCGGATTATTTATAAATTAACTCATATACTGGGAACTCTTAAAACTGACATCATTATTTTAAAAAGCATCAGTTACTTGAGGTTTGATTGATAGATGATATGTAAAATGTTAAAGCGGTATAGAAATTGTTTACATTAAATTAACATTTGAAATAGTTAAACGTAGAATAAACTATTAAAATAAGTTTAATTTTATAAAAATATATAAATAGTTTAATAGTTTTATTGAAAACGTGGTTAAAAAGTTGACAACACTAAGGAATTTATATATTTCCACAAAATTATTTTGTATTTTAAAAGAAATGAACCTATAATATTAATCAGCCTTTTGTTGACGTAATCAATTTTTGTTTTTAATATATATTTTTTTAAATAATCTTAATTTTTTATTGTAAATGCTCCTAAGAAAAAAAAACTGTTAACTTTCCTTAAAACGGGAAGTTGTGATCACTTTTTTATGTTTGTTTACCTTTTCTTAATGAAACCGTTATTTTATTTCTTTATGTTTACTTTCTAAAATAAAGATTCCCTCAGCGTTGCCATTTGTTTTTATTTAAATTTATGGTTTGAATTGAAAATAGCTAAATAATCCCTATAAACAAGCTGTTTAACCATACGGCATCTCTAAGCAATCGATTAATTCTCTCTCCCTTAAAGTAATAACATCTCTAAGCAACAACAAAATACATAATGATAACAAAAAACAGCTGTTTTGTAAAAAAAATCTTCTCGCTCTTTCTTACCCATTAACAACAACAAAACACACACTTTCTTCCACAGCACTAACAACAAATAATACACGTCAGTATTTGTTTGTAAAATAGTTGAAGTAAATTTGCAAAATATTAAATAAATTTACAATTAAAATGGTTAAATTTAAAATAAAATCATAAATTATTAAAGTAAAAGTTATAATGCTCGTTAACAATCAATAAAAACCCGAAAACAAGTGAATAAAAATACATATTACCCCAAAAACTATTGAAACACGGAAGCCCAAACTGAAAAATTCCCTTAGCCAACATGACAAAACAACGTAGACACTCTCATCGTGAATCCACAGGCAGCAATGCCAGTAAAGAAGCAGCTCTTATTTCATCAGACAAACGCCCCTCTTATGCTGTCGAAATGAATGCCTTTCTCATAAAAGAACCCAAAAAGGAATTGGTCTTGAAACTATCCTATTATCATTTGGTATTTTTCCTCTCCGGTATATTAGCCATATGTGTTTATTATCACTATCCCTGGTATCGCATCAGCAATAGACAATTGCAACATTTACCCGCCGATCATTATCTGCAAATAAGAGATGATTTTGCCATCTATGCTGAGGTTGTAGAAAATGTTGATCAGCAGCAAGCTTTAAGGGAATTTTATGGGGAAAGTGGTGCCGCAGTCGCTAATTTACCCAAAGAAGATACTAATGTTAAGGAAGCCCTGGGCTCTTTAAAACTAGCTCTGGATATGTATAAGGCGGGGAAAATGGATAAGGCCCAGAAATTGTTTGAACATGCTTTTGCTTTGGCTCCTAAGCATCCGGAGGTGTTGTTGCGTTATGGCGAGTTTTTGGAACATTCGCAGAGCGATGTTGTGCTGGCGGATCAATATTATTTTCAGGTGATAATGAATAATATATGTAATTTAGACTATAAAAAGGACCCTAACCAGACTATGCCTAGAATCTAGATTAAAATTTAAGCTTTAGACTACAGAGGAGACTATAGACTAGTCTCCTCATCAGATCTTGAAATTAACTAAAATATGGCTGAACTCGAACTCAACTAGAACTAAGCTGGAACTGAACTAGAACTTAACTAGAACAGAACAAAAAAAGAAATAGAACTGAACTAAAACTGAACTAGAACTAAACTAGAACTGAACTAGAACTGAACTAGAACTGAACTAGAACTGAACTAGAACTGAACTAGAACTGAACTAGAACTGAACTAGAACTGAACTAGAACTGAACTAGAACTGAACTAGAACTGAACTAGAACTGAACTAGAACTGAACTAGAACTGAACTAGAACTGAACTAGAACTGAACTAGAACTGAACTAGAACTGAGAACTGAACTAGAACTGAACTAGAACTGAACTAGAACTGAACTAGAACTGAACTAGAACTGAACTAGAACTGAACTAGAACTGAACTAGAACTGAACTAGAACTGAACTAGAAACTGAACTAGAACTGAACTAGAACTGAACTAGAACTGAACTAGAACTGAACTAGAACTGAACTAGAACTGAACTAGAACTGAACTACAACTGAACTAGAACTGAACTAGAACTGAACTAAAACTGAACTAGAACTGAAAGAGAACTGAACCAGAACTGAACTAGGACCGAACTATAATTGAACTACATCTTTTTAGAACATGCAAAATATTGCCAAATTAACCTTAAAACCGTAAACCCTTTAATTTCTCACAGGCTTTAACCATAAATCCAAGTTATTCCGAAGCGTTGGCCAACCGTCAACGTACCGCCGGTATAGTACAAACCATAGACGAAAGACGTCTTATGGAATTAGATCGTAAACGTGATGCTCTTTCGGGTATACACGAATCGAATGCAGCTTTAAGAAGAGCCAAGAAAGAAGCTTATTTCCAGCATATCTATCACTCTGTGGGTATAGAAGGCAATACCATGACTTTGGCTCAAACTAGATCTATATTGGAAACACGTACCGCTGTCGATGGCAAATCCATCGATGAACATAATGAAATTTTGGGTTTAGATTTAGCCATGAAATATATCAATGCCAGTTTGGTGAATAAGTAAGAGGAGGATGGATGATTTTTTTAATGGGAATATAATGTTATATTTGTTTTGTTTTTCTTTTTTAGAATGGAAATAACTTTGAAGGATATTTTGGATATACACCGGCGTGTTTTGGGTCATGTAGATCCTATAGAGGGAGGAGAATTTAGACGTACTCAGGTTTATGTGGGCGGTCACGTACCTCCTGGACCGGGAGATTTGTCTATATTGATGAGACATTTTGAAAATTGGTTAAATTCGGAACAGGTTTTGTCGTTGCATCCAATAAAGTGAGTTCAAGTTTTTACAGAGTTCTCTGTGGAAAATTAGATTAATTAAAAACCAATTTTTATTTCTCTTGTTTAGACATGCCGCCTTGGCTCATTACAAACTGGTCCACATACACCCCTTTATTGATGGTAATGGAAGAACTTCCAGATTATTAATGAATACTTTACTAATGAGAGCTGGCTATCCACCAGTCATTATACCCAAACAACAAAGGTAGGTTTTGTTTAGGAAAAAACGGGAATTGTACTGAAGAATTTTAATTTCAGACACAAATACTATCAATATCTGCAATTGGCCAATGATGGCGATATACGTCCCTTTGTACGCTTTATAGCAGACTGTACGGAGAAAACTTTAGATTTATATCTATGGGCTACCAGTGATTTACCACAACAAATACCCATGTTAGAACAAACTGAACACACTTTAGCTAATATCGATAAATTAGTAACACCCACTAGCACAACACAAAAGCACAATTCACCAGCCACAGCTGCAGCACAGACTTCTACGAAAGATCAGGTTACCATAGAGGAAGAAGACTATTTTGCACCCGAATCTGGTTCTGGTGACATTTCCTAGCATTGGCCTAATGTTAAGCTAATGCTACAAAAAATCTTAATAATACTTTTAGGAATTACAACTTTTATTTTAACTTTATTATATTGCCTACTATTAGGTGTTTTAAATGTTTTACTTTAAAACAACTAAAAGTGTTTTCTATATTCATTTGCTGTTCAAAACTTAAAGGTGCTTTAGATAATGTTGTTTTTCCTTTTATTATTATTTTATATGACTGTGATTATTATTTTTTAATTAATTAAACCTAAAACCATGTATAACATACTAAACTGTAAATAACGAAATTGTTAAACCAAAAACATATTTACAAAAAAACTAATTTAATTATTTATTTATGAAAATAATATAAAAGCGTCATAATACATCAAGTAATTTAACAACTTCTTTATTTGTAAAAGCCTTGAAGAATCTTTTTCTAGTTTAAAAAAGTAAAAAGTTAAGAAAATTTTTAAAATTTAAAACAGAATTTTATAAATAAAAGATTTCTCTTACGCCAAATACAAATAAAAGTTCAATTTCTAGGAAAATCTATAACTCTCTAAGAGAGCTTTTATATATTTTGTTTAAAATATCGAAAGCTTTTGATTTTGTATAGAAAATCGAAAATCTCCGTATAGAATAGTTAATTTTCTAACGATAAACAAAAGCTTTCTTAGAGAGTCATATATTTTGTATAGAAAATCTAAAGCTTTCTTAATGAATCATCGATTTTCTATAGAGCATCAAAAGCTCTCCTAGAGAGTCAACTATTCTGTATAAAAAATCTAAAGCTTTCTATAAAAAATGGAGCTCTATTAGAGAGCTATAGATTCTCTATAAAAAAATCGAGAGCTTTGTTAAATAAACATAGATTTTCTATAGAAAATATAAAGCTTTTGTGACTTTTTATTGGAAATGAAAATTTCTCTTAGATAATCATAGATTTTCTACTGAAAATCAAAAGCTCTATTTCAGAGCCATAGATTTTTTTTGTAAAATATTAAACTTTCTTAAAAAACTTTTGATTTTTTGTAATAAATTGTAAGCTTTCTTAAAGAGCTATTTAGAAAATTACATGCTCTCGAAGATTTTCTACAGAAAATCGAAAACTTTCTTACAGAGCCATAAATTTTCTATAAAAAATTAAGTTTATTTAAAAAATTTTTTGAATTTCTATAAAAAAATTTTAAGCTCTCGTAAAGAGTTTTTGATTTTCCAGAGAAAACTGTAAAAGCTTTCGATTTTCTATACAAAATTGTAAGCGTTCTAAAAACGCTTTTTTCTATTGAAAATGAAAAGCTTTCTTAAAAAGCCTTCCATTTTTTTTATTGAAAATTAAAAGTTCTCTTGAACAAAATTTGATTTTCTGTAGACAATTGTAAGATTTCTTAATAATCTTTTGATTTTCTCGAAAAAATGAAAAGCTCTCTTAAAAAAACTTTTGATTTTTTTAAATAAATTGTAAGCTTTCTTAAAGAGCTTTTGATTTTCCAGAGAAAACTGTAAAAGCTTTCGATTTTCTATACAAAATTGTAAGCGTTCTAAAAACGCTTTTGTTTTGTAAGCTTTTTAAAAAAGCTTTTGATTTTTCTATTGAAAATGAAAAGCTTTCTTAAAAAGCCTTCGATTTTTTTATTGAAAATTAAAAGTTCTCTTGAACAAAATTTGATTTTCTGTAGACAATTGTAAAATTTCTTAATAAGCTTTTGATTTTCTCGAAAAAATGAAAAGCTCTCTTAAAAAACTTTTGATTTTTTTAAAATAAATTGTAAGCTTTCTTAAAGAGCTTTTGATTTTCTATAGAAAATTTTAAGAGATTTTACTTTTTTATACAAAATTTAAAGCTTTCTGAAAAAGCTTTTGATTTTATATACAAAATTTAAAACTCTCGTATAAAGCTATTTATTGCTTTTTTATAGTACTTTTTTGAAGCCTTTTTAAAAAAGCTTTTTGTTTTTCTATCAAAAATCTTAAAGAAACACCATTAAAAGTTCCCAAAATTTAAAAAAGCTCTTCTATAATTGTAAAAAAGTGTTTTATTCTAAGTTTTGTTTTATATTTGTACAATATACTTATAAAAAAATACGACCTAATTTAAAACTTAAAGCTTAATACCAACAATCACCACTTAAAATTAATATACATAATTTTAATTTTAACAAAAAAAAACAAAATTTTCTTCAAGAAAATGTCAAGTTCAATAGCTTTTAAACAAAATTTTCAACTTCAGCACATGTTTACATTTTAGCCTTGGGTATGTATTCCTTGTAGGTAACCTCACGCCACCATTCGGGACGTTCGAAAACTCCAGGAGCCGATTAAAACGGCACGTTTGCAAGTGTAAGTAGATCTAAACATAAAAAATAATTTGAAAAAATTACCATTTTTCTAATAAAATTTTTCAAAAAATTTCACTTACATTGCCATCACTCATGCCCAGGGGTGAATTTAAAATGAAATCTGTTGGTGCTATGGCATCCACCAAAGAAATGGCCTCATTTTTCAACGCTGGCAATAACTGCAAAATGGCCTGTTGATATAACTCTATCTGTTCATTGTTGCGGAAATATCCTCCCTGATAGAATATGCCCACATGTTTGGTCACTAGATGAGCACCAAACATGCTTAAAAGTTTAAGTAAAACATGCTTTTCATTGGACTGAGGTAAGTTCATAACAAACTTATAGAAAACATAATAGATAGAGCGTTGGCCATAGATAATAGCCAATGGTTGGGCATTGAAGACTTGCATATTGTTGCGTGTTTCGAAGGCATCGAGACCTTGACGTTTAAGGGCCTCTACACGCTTAACGGTGACATCCAATTGATAGGCCATCAGCCAGTTGAGAGCTTTTAAGTAGACCTGCAGGAAAAAAGAGGAAGATTTAATTAATTTTTTTATAAAAAAGTTTAAATATTTTTGATTTTCTATTGAAAATTTCCAGTTTTCATAAAAAGCTTTTAATTTACTATAGAAAAATTGTAAGCTTTGCTAAAAAGCTTTTAATTTTCTAAAAAAAATCTAAATTTTTTCAAAAACTTGTAATTTTCTTTTAAAAATTGTAAGCTCTCTTAGAGAGCTTTTGATTTTCTATAGAAAATTGTAAGCTCTCTTAAAGAGCTTTTGATTTACTATAGAAAATTGTACAAAACAACAAAATCCACTTACTATGATGACAAACCGCTTCCAGAGGTGTCTTCTCTTCACCCTTGTACTTCAAAATCTGATCCATATCTTTTAGGAATGTTACCGATTCCATAGGGGAAACTTCCTCATACTTAGCACCACCACGTCTCAGACTAACCAACCAATTGGAAGCCTGTTGTATTAAGGTATTATTTTCACCCTCATAAGTACAATTGGCATCGTTGTCATTGCGCAAATCACCAATGCCGGTTGCCTTCAAATAACCATGACCACCACAGGCTTCACGACACTCCTGAATACCATCACGGGCCGCCCAAGTGCATACCGGTTTAGCGGCTGAGGATAAGGCATGCAATTCCATGCCTATACTCGACATATCTTCACCCATCATAGAGCGTATGGTCATATCAACATTCTTCAGGCCCAACCACATGCTGAAGATGCGCAAAGCATAGGTGGTGGCTAAATGGGGGAAGAGACGATACTGCTGGGATTGATATTCAATAACAGGCCATTCTTCTACACTTTCATCGGGACCAAATTGACGACGCGCTGCTGAGTAACGGGTGGCTATAACCATGGCTTTGCTTAGAGCCACATAACCCAAATTACAAATATTAACACGTCCAGCAGATAAGGCACCCAAGGAAGCACCCAAACGTTTGCGGCTGTCCTTGATAGGACTGTTGTAGTTGCCCTGTTCATCAATATCACCAGTCTTGGACAAAAGGTTCTCCTTAGGAATGCGGTAATTGTTAAACATGACAAATCTTTGAAAAAAAAAAAAAAAGATTATTAACCTGTGGACTTCATACAAAGAAAACACACAAAAACTTACCCATTATCAATACCATTCAAGCCCACTTTCTCACCCAAATCACCCACTGTGACACCGGGATAGGCCAATAAAGTACGATCATCTCTTATGGGCACCAAAAAGGCACTTAAACCCACATAAGTATCATCCGGCACATAAAGCTGAGCATATACCACAGCATGCGTACAAGTCTTACCCAAATTACCCACCCAACATTTGGCCGCCTCAAAATCGGGTGTATGTATTATAAATTCCTGAGTCTTATTATCATATGTAGCCCGGGTACGCATACCACGAGCATTAGTACCATGAGCTATTTCTGTCAAAGCAAAAGCACCAACAATTTCTCCCCTGGCAATTTTACCCGCATATTTACTCAAACGTTCTGTACCCAATTGCAGGATGGTACTGGGGAACATACCATTCGATAGGGAGTACTTAACAGAGAAACTAAATTCATAGCTAAACATAGCCTGGGCAACGGCCAACGAGAGATGAGGAGTGGAGAGGTATTCATTTAAACCGTAAAACTGTTGGCTGTACAGTAAATGCATACGTTTGTTGGCCAATTGACGCTGACGCTCCAACGAGGGAGTTTCAGGTTCACGTTGGAAGTCGGCATGTTTTTCCATAAAGTTCCAAATACGGTGCTGGAAAGAAAGGAAGGAAAAAACGAATTTGATTAGAAATCTCTTACAGAGTTGTAGAATTTATATAGAGATAGATGGACAGAGTTAAGATAGATAGATAGATAGATAGATAGATAGATAGATAGATAGATAGATAGATAGATCGATAGATCGATAGATAGATAGATAGATAGATAGATAGATAGATAGATAGATAGATAGATAGATAGATAGATAGATAGATAGATAGATAGATAGATAGATAGATAGATAGATAGATAGATAGATAGATAGATAGATAGATAGATAGATAGATAGATAGATAGATAGATAGATAGATAGATAGATAGATAGATAGATAGATAGATAGATAGATAGATAGATAGATAGATAGATAGATAGATAGATAGATAGATAGATAGATAGATAGATAGATAGATAGATAGATAGATAGATAGATAGATGATAGATAGATAGATAGATAGATAGATAGATAGATAGATAGATAGATAGATAGATAGATAGATAGATAGATAGATAGATAGATAGATAGATAGATAGATAGATAGATAGATAGATAGATAGATTGATAGATAGATAGATAGATAGATAGATAGATAGATAGATAGATAGATAGATAGATAGATAGATAGATAGATAGATAGATAGATAGATAGATAGATAGATAGATAGATAGATAGATAGATCGATAGATAGATAGATAGATAGATAGATAGATGGATACAAGTCATCTATCCATCTATCTATCTATCTATACAAAAAAAACTGCCGCCATTCGCCAAAACAACGTCAACGAAATTGATTTAAATATTTGGGCCGAAATCCCGGCGGTACTGCAATACCGGGCCAACCCGTGACAGAGGTGGAGCAAGCCCCTAAACACTCCGTCTATTTCCAAAAATCAGTTTAACATTTGTTGTCCTCCGATGGAGGATCTATCAGATGTTAAGCTGATAAGAACAGATACTACACTTTGATCTTAGCCATAAGGCCGAGAAGCGATAACTAAACAACGCTAAAACTAAAATACTTATCTCTAAAAGTATATAAACCCAATGGGAATTATAAAGTAAAAGAAATGTTAGCAAAACAAAATAAAAAAGAAAAAATTTGAAACTACTTGTTGCTTGCTTTTACTTTTTTCAGTCATATGTTTTAGTTGTCAACCACCCCTTTCATTGGCATTTAAATGTTTAGTAAAGCATTTGTTATTGTTTTTGTTGATGTTTGCTTTAATGCTGTCATTCGTTGTTGCGGGTACATATTTAAGTGTGAGTTTAGTTAATACATAGCTGTTTTTGTAGGGTTAATCGTTTGGTTTTTAAAATAATACCCATTTAAGCAGGAAATTATTATATATTGTTAATTGTTTTAGTTTATTTATAGTTTTTAAACTGTAGGTGGTTTAGTTAATCTAATCAATTTGCTATAATCTTAAAGTATTACTACACAAATACTTAATAAATTCAAAGTGCAAATGTACTAAGCACAACTACAGTAAATGTGAAAAGTAGACGTTTATTATTAAATTTCGATTTCTAAGAAACTAAAACTTAATAGAAATTTTTTAACGATTTTAATAGATTTCAAGTAGTTTTATTAAAAAACCGAAACTAATATCATTTAAGTTACCGTTACAGCCCCCAAACATTTCATACAAATTCCCTTACTATCCTAGCAGAAACCCTATTAAACTACCCTCTAATTTATGTTTACTTTCTTTTATATGTATCAGGTAGCCATTTGGTTTTGGTTTAACATTCCTTTAGTTTTCTATTTACACTTTATTATTTCTTGGAATTCCCATTTAGTTTGTTTTGAAAATAGTATAACTGTTTCATTTTTTGCCGTTAAAATCACTCTGGCTTCTCTTCAGTTGTCGAATAAATCTTTCGCCTTTTACTAAAGATTTCCGTGGAGAGGAGCACTCTAATGAGTCTAAAATAGAATTTTTTGTGAAGCCTGAAATCCCCTTGGGGTTTTTGGGCGGTAAATAATAAATTTCAGAAAAAAAACTTTGTTGGAGAATACCAGAATCGGGGTTTCAAAAAATCGATTATTCAAACAGTTTTTAGGAGTTTCTTAATAATAAGATTTTACTAATATTTTGTTTGATTTGCTATTAAATGCTTTAAATTTTAGTACATATTAAAATTTAGTACATATGCAATTATAATTTATATTTAGTTCAAAGTCCAAAACATTTTTATACAAATTTTGTTGTTTTATACAGACTTTAACCCCATGACGTGTTCTCTCTGAATGTTTATATTAAGTCAATGAACTCGAGGAGAATCTTCTATAAAATGTATTTAAATTTTAGTTTATTTAAACAATTTAATGCTCAATTCTGCTATATGTTGGACAAAACTATTATTAACACTAATAAAACCAACGGGTATTAAAAAACCCAATAAATTTTTACTGAAAATATAAATTTTTTGTGAAAAATCGTGATTTCAGGAACATTTTTAGTAAAAAATCAGAAAATCTAATGCGCCAGACAAAATCAAATCGAACTTTTAGTACTAAAATAATAATTTTTGAAAAAAAAACTTTAGCACAAAATAAGATTTTTAGTACTAAATTGAATCTTTAGTATAAAACCAGATTTTAAGTACAAAATAGTAATTTTTGAAAAATTTTTAGTACAAAATAAAATTTTTTAAAAAAAACATAATTTTTAGTACAAAATAAGATTTTAGTACAAAATAAGATTTTAGTACAAAATAAGATTTTAGTACAAAATCAGATTTTAGTACAAAATCAGATTTTTTGGTGGAATATAAAATTTTTACTACAATATCATACTTTTTTAGAAAAAATCGGATTTTTAGCACAAAATATATAGTAGTTTTTGTAGAAAACCAGATTTTTAGCACAAAATCGATTTTAGCACAAATTTAGATTTTAATACAAAATTCAATTTTAAGCTCAAAATGGAATATTTAGTACAAAATTTGATTATCATAACAAATTCGTAATTTTAGTATAAAATCGTTTTTAGTTCAAAATTAGATATTTAGTACAAAATCGTATTTTTAGTACACAACCAAATTTTATTAATAGAAAATTGATTTTACTAAAAATCTGAATTTTTTATAAAAAAACAATTCCCTTTTTACGGGAACAATATATAATTTTAAACATTTTTTAGTTCCAATTCTATTTCCATAGAAACGCTTGGGAAAAAAGAAACTTTTGTATAGTAAGTTTTGTTATAAAATTGTGCTTAGTTTCAACTTCTGTCTCTAGTTTCCATAAAATTTTTAAAATTTCATTTTTTCCAATTCCATTTGGCATAGGAACGTTTGTGTAAATATGAAAATTTTCTAATTTTTTTTTTATAAAATTGTTGTAAAATTTATTTCTAACTGAAGTTTTATTAAAATGTTCAAGTGTTTCCTTTCCGTTTTTATAGGAACGTTTTGGAAATTTTTGGGTTTCCTAGAATTTTACTTTAATATTGTAATACAAAGAGATTCGATTTCCATCAAAATTTTGAAAATATTTAATGTTTCATTTCCATTTTTAATAGGAACGTTTTACAAATGTTTCTATTTTTGGAGATTTGTTTATAAAAAGTTTAAATGCTGATTTTGAGTTAAAAATTCAAAAAATTAATGTTTCATATTCCATTTCCATAGGAACGCTTAGAAAATTTTTGGGTTTACTAGAATTTTTTCTTTAATATTGTAATAATTTTAACAAAGAGATTTGATTTTAATTAAAATTTTGAAAATATTTAATGTTTCATTTCCATTTTTAATAGGAATGTTTCACAAAATTTCGTATTTTTGGAGATTTATTAAAAAATTTAACTAAATAACAAGTTTATGAGTTGTTTTTGAGTAAAAAGCTAAAATAAATATTTGTTTTCATTCCATTTCCCGGGGAAATGTTTAAGAAATTTTGGAATTTATATGAATTTTTCTTAAATATTATAACAATTTTAACAAAAAGATTTAATTTACAATAAGATTTCGAAATTATTTAATGTTTCATTTCCATTTTTAATAGAAACATTTTGAAAAAGTTTTCTGTTTAGGAAAATTTTGTTAAAATTTAATATAATTATATTAATATAATAATATTATTGTATCATGATCAAGATATTCAAGAGATTATATTAAAATTTACATTTTTGAAAATTTGTTAAAATTTTGATTTGAATGAGATTTTGTGATTCTCATATTACTAAATTTATCTTATTTTGTATTAATTTTTAATATTTTACTCCAACCTAAATAACCCTCAAGGTATTTTTAGTGTTAATTAGGTTAGTTTGTTTTTGTTTTGCTCTCTTCTCTTTAGTTTCATTCTTATCTGTCATTAACAAGTATTTGATAAACATTTAACTATTTATCACTTTTTCTAGATTATTGTTTTTAAAAAAATCATCAATAAAGTAAAAGTTATTAGACTTTTTGAATTAAAATTTTAATTTCCCTTTTTCTTTAGACTTTGCTTGGAACAATTGCCAAAAGATAAGCACCAACAGACGTCTGTATACACCAGACAAACTGATTAAAGTTTTATAAGCAAAAATTGAACTTAAATATATAAAAATGGACTTTGTGCTTTTAACACATTTTATTTGAAATTTTAGCAAATAATTTTCTCACTTTTCTTTAAAAATTAACACTTACCTTTAGTCTTATGTGTTCTTCACCCTCTAGCAAAACATTCATACGTTTGTAACAGAAAGAAGCCTTTTCACGATACACTTTCAAAGGTCCAGATTTGAAATCGGGAAATATCACTTTGTCTTCCAAAATATTTTGCACATCCTGGGAATCTTTTACCTCTGTGTCAGCACTAGAATTATAATATTGTTCATGCCAAAGTTTAAACATATTTAAATTAGACATTTTAGTGAAATTTGTGTGTAGTTGTCGACGCACTAAAAGTTTCCAATGTAAAGACATGTTAAATTACAAAATTTCCTATAACAACCCAAAGTCCAGGCAGAAAACAAAACAACTTTTGTTATCAAAAAGCTTTTTTGTTTTTGTTTCTATTGCATTTTACTGGCAAATTCTTTGTTTTGTTTTTTAGCTTTTAAGTGCAAAATTGTCAACACTTACTTTTCAAATTCCTTCAATTGGACCATTATTTCTGTTCTATTGCAATTCGTAGTTTTTGTTTATAGTAGTAAAAAAATGGTCAAAAGTGAACACAACCTTTTTCTTCAAAGGTTTTAACAAAACTGTGTTAAATTTGCTATTATTAAGTGTTAATATTTATTTAATACAATATCTAATCTATTTATGATTAGGATTTCAATTTTTATATCACTTATTTTAACCGGTAAGTAATCGTTGTTGTTTTTTTTCAGAACACGTCAACTTTGTCAGATATATAATACTCTTAACTGAATTTTTCAATTATATTGACAGATATTTTTCTGAATCTTACACGTTGTTTAATAGTTTTTAACTTAATAAAGTGTTTTTTGTTCAAACATTTATTATTCATTCATTGACCTGTTCAATTTAGTTAAATTTGTTGGCTTTGTTTTGTTATTTTCTTTCGTTTGTTATAAGTTGCTCTCTCAAACAGCTGTTTGGTCAGTGTTTCTCAGTGTATTTATTTTTAACGTCATATTAGAGTTGCCAGAATTATGCGGCAGGTTTACAACCAAATTTGTGGTTAAAAATACATCGGCCATTGTCTTCTTTATTAATAACTCGGTCATTTTTAAACCTTTAGAATCAAAATTTTATGGAAATTTTGAAAATATTTTTACAAATGTGTTATATGTAACACAGAGATGGAATATTGAAATTTTGAACTAACAACAAAAATAGTACTTTTAAGGTTTTAAAGTACTAAACTAATTTTCGTCTAGACCATAGACTAGACTACCGACTAGACTATAGGATGGACTATAGGCATGGTGCGTTTTCAAACTTATAAATTTGTGATAAGTAGTCCGCATAGTACTCAATAGATCGGTCTGTAGTCTAATCTATAGTGTAGTTTATAGTCTAGTCTTCAATTTAATAATTTTGTTAAATGTTCCTATGCAAATGGAATTGAAACATTTAAGTTTTTGCGAAGTTATGTTTAGAAATTTTAATTTAATTGAAATTTGTTATAAAAATTTAAAAAAAAATAATTTTTTCCAGAAATTCCTATAAGAATGGAATTGAAACATTATAAATTTTGAAAAGTTTATAAAAATTATAATTAGAAATTAAAATTGATCTCAATTCAATAATAAAATATATAAAAAATTCATTTTTTACCAAACGTTCCTATCAAAATGAAATTGAAACATAATAAATTTTGTGAAATTTGATTGAAATTATGATTAGAAATAAGAATTGAATACAATTTTATAACAAAATCTTCTTAGATGTTATTTTCACCAAACGTTCCTATGAAAATGGAACTGAAACATTATAAAGTTATAGAACTTTATAGAAAATTGTCATAAGAATATAAAATTTATCTCAATTTTGTAATAATTTTGAGACAAAATTAATATTTTTCTAAACGTTCCTATGCAAATGGAATTGAAACATTTTAAATTTTGGAAATTTTATTGAAATTATATTTAGAAATTAAGAAAGATTAAAATTTGGTCATAAGATTGGGAAAAATTTAGTAATTTTTTAACGTTCCTATGAAAATGGAATTGAAACAGTGTAATTTTTACCATATTCCACTAAAAATTGTTCAGGATTTTTGTTATTAACTTTAATTCCTATGAAAATGGAATTGAAACAAAGTAATTGTTACCTTATTTCACTAAAAATCGCCAAGGAATCTTGTTATATTTTCAATTTGTACTAAATTGAGAAAAATTAAATAAAAATACTGAAGTTCCTACACAAAATGGAAATGAAACAAAAAAATTTCCTCTAACAATTCGATTATTCCTATGATAATGGAATTGAAACATTATACATTTTGGAAATTTAATTGAAATTATGATAAGAAATAGGAATTAAATTTTTTTATACATTTTTGACAAATGTTATGTTTTTCAAAACATTCTTATGAGAATGGAATTGAAACATTTTAAATTTTGAAAATTTTATAAAAGTTTTATTTAGAAATTATTATTACATAGAATTATGTAATAAAATTGAGAATAAAATTACTTTTTTCTAAACGTTCCTATGAGAATGGAATTGAAACATTGTAAATTTTCCACAATTCATTAAAATTACGATTAGAAATTTAACATCAACAGAATTTTGTAATAAAATTTAGCAAAATTTAGTGTTTTTCTTAACGTTCCTATGAAAATGGAATTGAAACAAAATAATTTTAACCTATTTTCACCAAAAATCATCAAGAAATATTGCTATTGGTTTCATTTTGTAATTATATGGTGAAAATTTTAATAAAAATTTCAACGTTCCTATAAAAAATGGAAATGAAACACAATGTTTTCCATTAAACACCCTTTATTTACCTCAAAAGTGTTCCCAATTTACTAGTATTTGAATTAAAACATCAATTTTTTTGGTTTTTTATTCGGTTTTTTTTTATAATTTATTACTTATACACTTAATTAACATGAAACATTTGATTAAAATTTTCTTAAATGTTATTTATATGTTTATCAATTTGCTATAGTAATTATGTTTTTTGTTTTACTAAACTTTGTTTACTCTTATGTGGTACATAATTTAAACATTTTAGAGAAAGTATAATTAATAGTTAAATGAGTTTTTTTGTTTTATAAATAACTGCTTTGTTTAATAAGTTAATACAAGTTTTGTAATAATTTATATAAATATTTTATATATAATTTTTTATAGTTTATATAAAATCTATTTGAAATTGAGATTTAGTTTATTTAAAGCAACTTACTAAAAGTATCAGCAACTTAAAAGGAAAAACTATAGTTTAGTTAAAATGTTTTAATTGTTTTGTTATTTTTTATATAAAAATTTTTTTATAAAAAGCTTAAAAAAAGTAATTTCTTTAAAAAAAGGCCATGCAAAAAACTTTATAATTTCTTATTTTTTAATTGTTATATAATTTGTTTTAAAAGCTTGTTTATTTAAACAATTGACCTTTACAAAAAATATGTTCTTTTAAAATTCAATTTACAACCATTTACAAATGGAATTTTTATGTTTATTTTTTAACAATTTATTGTTTTTTTTTTTTATAGATTTTTGTGAGTGTAGCTTTTGGTCTTTTGTGTGTTTTAAGGGTTATTGGCAATTTTAAACTTATTTAGCTTGGGTTTTGTTAATTAAACATTTTAAAATAAATCACATTTCTTAAAATTATAAAATAAAAACTTAATTCAGACTTTTTTCTATTAAAGTCCCTGAATTGAGCTGATGTTCGTCTGGCATTTGTGTTAAATCATAGGCGCCATTATCCTGATTTGCCGCATTAGCCTCATATCATCGACTTTGGCAAGAACTGGCCGCTGAATTTGAAGAGAAACCGGATTGTAAACTGGTCATGGAGCCACGATAATTGGCTGAACTTAATACTTCATAGAAATAGTTGAGTTGGGCTGCACCCTCAGAGCTGCAGCTGGGACTGAACCAGTGTAAAACATAATTGTCTTTGTGATTCATAACATGGGAGCCCTGGTGGAAACAAACATTGTAAACCAAATCTTTCTATCCAAAATATAATTCCTTACCTGTACACTTTCTTTATTGTGACATATTAAACTGGGTTCTTCTTTGAAATAGTTGACACCCTCTTGATAATCTCCCGAATCAAAGAAGGAAACCGCTAAATCTATAAAAAAATACAACAAAACCATCAATCCAGTCCTTTTCCCTTTATTCCTTTGCCTTCTTCTACTTACCATTCTTCTCGGGCAAATCTTTGGTCACTCGATATAATGTGAAATGTAAATCACTGCGCAATACATCAAAATCCCAAGTTAAAACACTCTTGGGATCGCTATTCTTTATTACGACCTCATGTGTATAGCCGGTTTTCAATTCCACCGTTTTATAAAGATTTTGATGTAAATGTTGTTTTGCGCCTAAAGCACTATTGCTACCTTTTGCACTATTGGCTTCCGCATCATTATGATCATCCTCCTCCTCCAGAGAGCCCATTTTATATAAAGTTTTAGGCACCAAACTGCCTTCATGGATAAGGGTCTAAATGGATAAGAAAAACAGAAATGTTAATGATTTTATTTAACTTATTAAAAGTTTAAATTAGAGCTTTGCCTAAGTGAAGCTTTAGCTAAAGACGAGCTTTTACAGCTAGACATTATTCAGACAATCTAATGAAACGATACAAATGTAGACAAACAAATACAAAGTTCATTTCGCAAGTTTAAATAGTCCAGCTTTAGTTCAGTTTCATTTGTTCTGTTCTAGTTCTGTTTTAGTTCTGTTTAGTTCTGTTTTAGTTCTGTTCTAGTTCTGTTCTAGTTCTGTTCTAGTTCTGTTCTAGTTCTGTTCTAGTTCTGTTCTAGTTCTGTTTTAGTTCTGTTTAGTTCTGTTCTAGTTCTGTTCTAGTTCTGTTTTAGTTCTGTTTTAGTTCTGTTCTAGTTCTGTTCTGTTCTAGTTCTGTTCTAGTTCTGTTCTAGTTCTGTTCTAGTTCTGTTCTAGTTGTGTTCTAGTTCTGTTCTAGTTCTGTTCTAGTTCTGTTCTAGTTCTGTTCTAGTTCTGTTCTAGTTCTGTTCTAGTTCTGTTCTAGTTCTGTTCTAGTTCTGTTCTAGTTCTGTTCTAGTTCTGTTCTGTTCTAGTTCTGTTCTAGTTCTGTTCTAGTTCTGTTCTAGTTCTGCTCTAGTTCTGTTCTAGTTCTGTTCTAGTTATGTTCTAGTTCTGTTCTAGTTCTGTTTTAGTTCTGTTCTAGTTCTGTTCTAGTTCTGTTCTAGTTCTGTTCTAATTCTTTTCTAGTTCTGTTTTAGTTCTGTTTTAGTTCTGTTCTAGTTATGTTCTAGTTCTGTTCTAGTTCTATTCTAGTTCTGTTCTAGTTCTGTTCTAGTTCTGTTCTAGTTCTGTTCTAGTTCTGTTCTAATTCTTTTCTAGTTCTGTTTTAGTTCTGTTTTAGTTCTGTTCTAGTTCTGTTCTAGTTCTGTTCTAGTTCTGTTTTAGTTCTGTTTTAGTTCTGTTCTAGTTCTGTTCTAGTTCTGTTTTAGTTCTGTTTTAGTTCTGTTCTAGTTCTGTTCTAGTTCTATTCTAGTTCTGTTCTAGTTCTGTTCTAGTTCTGTTCTAGTTCTGTTCTAGTTCTGTTCTAGTTCTGTTCTAGTTCTGTTCTAGTTCTGTTCTAGTTCTGTTCTAGTTCTGTTCTAGTTCTGTTCTAGTTCTGTTCTAGTTCTGTTCTAGTTCTGTTCTAGTTCTGTTCTAGTTCTTCTAGTTCTGTTCTAGTTCTGTTCTAGTTCTGTTCTAGTTCTGTATTCGAGTTCTGTGCTAGTTCTGTTCTAGTTCTGTTCTAGTTCTTTCTAGTCTGTTTCTAGTTCTGTTCTAGTTCTGTTCTAGTTCTGTTCTGTTCTAGTTCTGTTCTAGTTCTGTTCTAGTTCTGCTCTAGTTCTGTTCTAGTTTCTGTTCTAGTTATGTTCTAGTTCTGTTCTAGTTCTGTTCTAGTTCTGTTTATTTCTGTTCTAGTTCTGTTTCTAGTTCTGTTCTAGTTTCTGTTCTAATTTTTTCTAGTTCTGTTTAGTTCTGGTTTAGTTCTGTTCTAGTTCTGTTCTAGTTCTATTCTAGTTCTGTTTCTAGTGTCTGTTCTAGTTCTGTTCTAGTTCTGTTCTAGTTCTGTTCTAGTTCTGTTCTAGTTCTGTTCTAGTTCTGTTCTAGTTCTGTTCGTAGTTCTGTTCGAGTTCTGTTCTAGTTCTGTTCTAGTTCTGTTCTAGTTCTGTCTAGTCTGTTCTAGTTCTGTGCTAGTTCTGTGCTAATTCTGTTCTAGTTCTGTTCTAGTTCTGTTCTAGTTCTGTTCTAGTTTTGTTCTAGTTCTGTTCTAGTTCTGTTCTAGTTCTGTTCTAGTTCTGTACTAGTTATGTTCTAGTTCTGTTCTAGTTCTGTTCTAGTTCTGTTCTAGTTCTGTTCTAGTTCTGTTCTAGTTCTGTTCTAGTTCTGTTCTGTTCTAGTTCTGTTCTAGTTCTGTTCTAGTTCTATTCTAGTTCTGTTCTAGTTCTGTTCTAGTTCTGTTCTAGTTCTGTTCTAGTTCTGTTCTAGTTCTGTTCTAGTTCTGTTCTAGTTCTGTTCTAGTTCTGTTCTAGTTCTGTTCTAGTTTCTGTTCTAGTTCTATTCTAGTTCTGTTTCTAGTTTTGTTCTAGTTCTGTTCTAGTTCCGTTCTAGTTCTGCTCTAGTTCTGTTCTAGTTCTTTTCTAGTTCTGTTCTAGTTCTATTCTAGTTTTGTTCTAGTTCTGTTCTAGTTCTAGTTCTGTTCTAGTTCTGTTCTAGTTCTGTTCTAGTTCTGTTCTAGTTCTGTTCTAGTTCTGTTCTACTTCTGTTCTAGTTCTGTTCTAGTTCTGTACTAGTTATGTTCTAGTTCTGTTCTAGTTCTGTTCTAGTTCTGTTCTAGTTCTGTTCTAGTTCTGTTCTAGTTCTGTTCTAGTTCTGTTCTAGTTCTGTTCTAGTTCTGTTCTAGTTCTGTTCTAGTTCTGTTCTAGTTCTGTTCTAGTTCTGTTCTAGTTCTGTTCTAGTTCTGTTCTAGTTCTGTTCTAGTTCTGTTCTAGTTCTGTTCTAGTTCTGTTCTAGTTCTGTTCTAGTTCTGTTCTAGTTCTGTTCTAGTTCTGTTCTAGTTCTGTTCTAGTTCTGTTCTAGTTCTGTTCTAGTTCTGTTCTAGTTCTGTTCTAGTTCTGTTCTAGTTCTGTTCTAGTTCTGTTCTAGTTCTGTTCTAGTTCTGTTCTAGTTCTGTTCTAGCTCTGTTCTAGTTCTGTTCTAGTTTCTGTTCTAGTTCTGTTCTAGTTCTGTTTAGTCCAGTAGTTCTGTTCTAGTTCTGTTCTAGTTCTGTTCTAGTTCTGTTCTAGTTCTGTTCTAGTTCTGTTCCTAGTTCTGTTCTAGTTCTGTTCTAGTTTCTGTTCTAGTTCTGTTCTAGTTCTGTTTCAGTTTCTAGTTCTGTTCTAGTTCTGTTTTAGTTCTGTTCTAGTTCTGTTCTAGTTCTGTTCTAGTTCTGTTCTAGTTCTGTTTTAGTTTCTGTTTTAGTTCTGTTCTAGTTCTGTCCTAGTTCTGTTTTAGTTCTGTTCTAGTTCTGTTCTAGTTCTGTTCTAGCTCTGTTCTAGTTCTTTTCTAGTTCGTTCTAGTTCTGTTCTAGTTCCTGTTTCTAGTTCTGTTCTAAGTTCTGTTCTAGTTCTGTTCTAGTTCTGTTCTAGTTCTGTTCTAGTTCTGTTCTAGTTCTGTTCTAGTTCTGTTCTAGTTCTGTTCTAGTTCTGTTCTAGTTCTGTTCTAGTTCTGTTCTAGTTCTGTTCTAGTTTGTTCTAGTTCTGTTCTAGTTCTAGTTCTGTTCTAGTTTGTTCTAGTTCTGTTCTAGTTCTAGTTCTGTTCTAGTTCTGTTCTAGTTCTGTACTAGTTATGTTCTAGTTCTGTTCTAGTTCTGTTCTAGTTCTGTTTCTAGTTCTGTTCTAGTTCTGTTTTAGTTCTGTTTTAGTTCTGTTCTAGTTCTGTCCTAGTTCTGTTTCTAGTTCTGTTCTAGTTCTGTTCTAGTTCTGTTCTAGTTCTGTTCTAGTTCTTTCTAGTTCAGTTCTAGTTCTGTTCTAGTTCTGTTCTAGTTCTGTTCTAGTTCTGTTCTAGTTCTGTTCTAGTTCTGTTCTAGTTCTGTTCTAGTTCTGTTCTAGTTCTGTTCTAGTTCTGTTCTAGTTCTGTTCTAGTTCTGTTCTAGTTCTGTTCTAGTTCTGTTCTAGTTCTGTTCTAGTTCTGTTCTAGTTCTGTTCTAGTTCTGTTCTAGTTCTGTTCTAGTTCTGTTCTAGTTCTGTTCTAGTTCTGTTCTAGTTCTGCTCTAGTTCTGTTCTAGTTCTGTTCTAGTTCTGTTCTAGTTCTGTTCTATGTTCTTCTAGTTCTGTTCTAGTTCTGTTCTAGTTCTGTTCTAGTTCTGTTCTAGTTCTGTTCTAGTTCTGTTCTAGTTCTGTTCTAGTTCTGTTCTAGTTCTGTTCTAGTTCTGTTCTAGTTCTGTTCTAGGTCTGTTCTAGTTCTGTTCTAGTTCTGTTCTAGTTCTGTTCTAGTTCTGTTCTAGTTCTGTTCTAGTTCTGTTCTAGTTCTGTTCTGTTCTAGTTCTGTTCTGTTCTAGTTCTGTTCTAGTTCTGTTCTAGTTCTGTTCTAGTTCTGTTCTAGTTCTGTTCTAGTTCTGTTCTAGTTCTGTTCTAGTTCTGTTCTAGTTCTGTTCTAGTTCTGTTCTAGTTCTGTTCTAGTTCTGTTCTAGTTCTGTTCTAGTTCTGTTCTAGTTCTGTTCTAGTTCTGTTCTAGTTCTGTTCTAGTTCTGCTCTAGTTCTGTTCTAGTTCGTTCTAGTTCTGTTCTAGTTCTGTTCTAGTTCTGTTCTAGTTCTGTTGTAGTTCTGTTCTAGTTCTGTTCTAGTTCTGTTCTAGTTCTGTTCTAGTTCTGTTCTAGTTCTGTTCTAGTTCTGTTCTAGTTCTGTTCTAGTTCTGTTCTAGTTCTGTTCTAGTTCTGTTCTAGTTGTTCTAGTTCTGTTCTAGTTCTGTTTAGTTCTGTTCTAGTTCTGTTCTAGTTCTGTTCTAGTTCTGTTCTAGCTCTGTTCTAGTTCTGTTCTAGTTCTGTTCTAGTTCTGTTCTAGTTCTGTTCCAGTTCTGTTCTAGTTCTGTTCGTTCTGTTCTAGTTCTGTTCTAGTTCTGTTCTAGTTCTGTTCTAGTTCTGTTCTAGTTCTGTTCTAGTTCTAGTTCTGTTCTAGTTCTGTTCTAGTTCTGTTCAGTTCTAGTTCTGTTCTAGTTCTGTTTTAGTTTCTGTTCTAGTTCTGTTCTAGTTCTGTTCTAGTTCTGTTCTAGTTCTGTTCTAGTTCTGTTCTAGTTCTGTTTTAGTTCTGTTTTAGTTCTGTTCTAGTTCTGTCCTAGTTCTGTTTTAGTTCTGTTCTAGTTCTGTTCTAGTTCTGTTCTAGTTCTGTTCTAGTTCTGTTCTAGTTCTTTTCTAGTTCAGTTCTAGTTCTGTTCTAGTTCTGTTCTAGTTCTGTTCTAGTTCTGTTCTAGTTCTGTTCTAGTTCTGTTCTAGTTCTGTTCTAGTTCTGTTTTAGTTCTGTTCTAGTTCTGTTCTAGTTCTGTTCTAGTTCTGTTCTAGTTCTGTTCTAGTTCTGTTCTAGTTCTGTTCTAGTTTTGTTCTAGTTCTGTTCTAGTTCTAGTTCTGTTCTAGTTTTGTTCTAGTTCTGTTCTAGTTCTAGTTCTGTTCTAGTTCTGTACTAGTTATGTTCTAGTTCTGTTCTAGTTCTGTTCTAGTTCTGTTCTAGTTCTGTTTTAGTTCTGTTTTAGTTCTGTTCTAGTTTCTGTCCTAGTTCTGTTTTAGTTCTGTTCTAGTTCTGTTCTAGTTCTGTTCTAGTTCTGTTCTAGTTCTTTTCTAGTTCAGTTCTAGTTCTGTTCTAGTTCTGTTCTAGTTCTGTTCTAGTTCTGTTCTAGTTCTGTTCTAGTTCTGTTCTAGTTCTGTTCTAGTTCTGTTCTAGTTCTGTTCTAGTTCTGTTCTAGTTCTGTTCTAGTTCTGTTCTAGTTCTGTTCTAGTTTTGTTCTAGTTCTGTTCTAGTTCTAGTTCTGTTCTAGTTTTGTTCTAGTTCTGTTCTAGTTTCTGTTCTAGTTCTGTACTAGTTATGTTCTAGTTCTGTTCTAGTTCTGTTCTAGTTCTGTTCTAGTTCTGTTTTAGTTCTGTTTTAGTTCTGTTCTAGTTCTGTCCTAGTTCTGTTTTAGTTCTGTTCTAGTTCTGTTCTAGTTCTAGTTCTGTTCTAGTTCTGTTCTAGTTCTGTACTAGTTATGTTCTAGTTCTGTTCTAGTTCTGTTCTAGTTCTGTTCTAGTTCTGTTTTAGTTCTGTTTTAGTTCTGTTCTAGTTCTGTCCTAGTTCTGTTCTAGTTCTGTTCTAGTTCTGTTCTAGTTCTGTTCTAGTTCTGTTCTAGTTCTTTTCTAGTTCAGTTCTAGTTCTGTTCTAGTTCTGTTCTAGTTCTGTTCTAGTTCTGTTCTAGTTCTGTTCTAGTTCTGTTCTAGTTCTGTTCTAGTTCTGTTTTAGTTCTGTTCTAGTTCTGTTCTAGTTCTGTTCTAGTTCTGTTCTAGTTCTGTTCTAGTTTTGTTCTAGTTCTGTTCTAGTTCTAGTTCTGTTCTAGTTTTGTTCTAGTTCTGTTCTAGTTCTAGTTCTGTTCTAGTTCTGTTCTAGTTCTGTACTAGTTATGTTCTAGTTCTGTTCTAGTTCTGTTCTAGTTCTGTTCTAGTTCTGTTTAGTTCTGTTTTAGTTCTGTTCTAGTTCTGTTCTAGTTCTGTCCTAGTTCTGTTTAGTTCTGTTCTAGTTCTGTTCTAGTTCTGTTCTAGTTCTGTTCTAGTTCTGTTTTAGTTCTGTTCTAGTTCTGTCCTAGTTCTGTTTTAGTTCTGTTCTAGTTCTGTTCTAGTTCTGTTCCTAGTTCTGTTCTAGTTCTTTTCTAGTTCAGTTCTAGTTCTGTTCTAGTTCTGTTCTAGTTCTGTTCTAGTTCTGTTCTAGTTCTGTTCTAGTTCTGTTCTAGTTCTGTTCTAGTTCTGTTCTAGTTCTGTTCTAGTTCTGTTCTAGTTCTGTTCTAGTTCTGTTCTAGTTCCTGTTCTAGTTCTGTTCTAGTTCTGTTCTAGTTCTGTTCTAGTTCTGCTCTAGTTCTGTTTCTAGTTCTGTTCTAGTTCTGTTCTAGTTCTGTTCCAGTTCTGTTCAGTTCTGTTCTAGTTCTGTTTCTAGTTCTGTTCTAGTTCTGTTCTAGTTCTGTTCTAGTTCTTTCGTTCTAGTTCTGTTCTAGTTCTGTTCTAGTTCTGTTCTAGTTCTTTTCTAGTTTCTGTTCTAGTTCTTTCTAGTTCTGTTCTAGTTCTGTTCTAGTTCTATTCTAGTTCTGTTCTAGTTCTGTTCTAGTTCTGTTCTAGTTCTGTTGTAGTTCTGTTCTAGTTCTGTTCTAGTTCTGTTCTAGTTCTGTTCTAGTTCTGTTCTAGTTCTGTTCTAGTTCTGTTCTAGTTCTGTTCTAGTTCTGTTTTGTTCTGTTCTATTCTAGTTCTAGTTATATCGTGAGCAAAAGCAATAGTGGAAATTTGGACTAAAACAACAAAAGCTCTTTATTGTTTTTCTAAAAGTTTCGATACAACTTTTACAATTTTTATGTGAGTGGACCTTTAAAAGGTTTTGTTTGAAACACCACACATTTTCGAATTGAAATTCGATTCGAGAAAAAAGACAATATTGAGACAAATTGCGACATAAACCTGATGTGAAATGATCTTTCTAAATAGACATAAAGAAAAATAAAACTTAATGTTTAGTTCTAGTATTATTCTAATTTACCGATTTCACAAATTATACATAACTTTACAAAATCAACATTTAACAAACAAAAAACAATTAAAATCATTTCTAATAGCCTTCTTACACAATCGCATTTAGCTAAATAGCAATATATAAAATATTTAGGATTTATCTGATCCACATACAACAATGGAAACAGAGTTGTCTTTTATTTCAAGTTTAATTTCGGATACCAAATAAAGTGGGAATAAAGAAAATTAGTTTTAATTAAAAGAAATTATTTACATAATTTTAAGAAGAATTACAAAAAAAAAATATTTACAATTTTAAGAGGAGTTTATTAATAAAACTTACCTTGCAAGAGCCACCCAAGAACTCGGGTATGATGTCTTTATCTATATATTGTTCTAGACCATCGGGCATGTGTAAACAATCGGGACCGCCATAGAAAAGAAATTTCGAGCGGGTATTTTCGTCTGTTTAGGAAAACGGAAATAGTTTAAATTTTTCTTTACAAAAGAGTCAAGTTTAGAGTTAAAACAAACCTATAAAAGCGGATACTATAGTCCAGGCTATGGGGAAAACTCTAGGGGCTCTGACCACCAACACACGACCCATAGTTTCGGGATAATTACGTTCAACATTTTCGATTATATTAAGTAAAGCTTTAACACCAGGACGCCATAAATGTCTCATAGAAAGACCTTCCAAATCCACTAATAACACCAGTCCAAAATGGGTTTACCCAAATTTTCAGCCGATTCATTGATTTTCTCTATGCCCTCCTCGCAAATGTGTAGGGCCTTAAGAAAAAATTTGGAAATAAAGGAAATGATTTAACATGACACTCAATCAGATGTTTAACTCACCAATTTTAATAAACCTTCCGAGCCTATTGCCTTTAACAAACCCTTAACATCCATGTGACCCAAACGCAAAATATAAATAGGTCTGCCGTCCTTATCATAATGATGCCAACCACCTGGAAAATGTTCCGTTACCACTGAGGGCGTTTTATAATCCTTTAACAGAGAATCTATATTATTTTCCTGTCGCCATTTCAAAGAATCCCTCAACATATTAAAAGCTTGATTAACATGCCAATCACGGGCTCTCAGGAATCTCAAAATTGTCTGATAATTTGGCATTTTTTCTAAATCTTCGATTTCATCTAGCAATTTTCTCAGTTCCAATAGTTTAGATTCCTGCATGGGTGTCAATTGACCCAAATGTTTAGCAATAAAATCGCCATCTAATAATATATCATGTGAAGAATTATTTTTATCCATTTGCTCTTTTTCCTCCTCTTCACGCGATTTGGGCGATAAAGGAGCATCGGGTGGCGGCTGCCATCTTTCTACTTCAGTAACACCCTCCTCCTTTAGTTGTTCTATGAAAAACTCTATAATCTCTTTACCTTTGAGGGTTGTTTGGGTATATTGTTTCATGCCCATTTTCTCCATGGAATGTTCAAAACCGAAAAAATTCTTTATATCTAAAGTGGCAGTTTGATCAAAACACGTCCAATCCGGATTATCCGGATGGGCATAGTAACGACATCTTTCAAAAATCTCAATGCGTGAAGAAAAACTTTCATTTGTAGCCTCGATACTTAACGTACGATTGGCCAAATCCAGATAATTATGTTGTATAAAATAGACCACATCCACGCCTATTAATTTCTTGAAAATATAGGGAGCATCTACGGCTAGTTTGCAACGTCTGCTGGTATTACGTTTAGCGCCATTTTCTAAAATTTCATCTTTTGTTATTTCACAATCGAGAACTATGGGCATTTGAGGGCAGGTGGGAAAACGTTTTTCATAGGCCTGTAAAAAAGGGGGAAAATAGGTCATTAAGTAAAATTTTCTTGAAAATTTTGAAGTAAAATATTAAGAGATCTTCATATATAAAGTAACAGCTGGATTTCTATAGCCTAGACTGTAGGCTTGTCAATAGTCTGTAGTGTATATTATAGTTTTGTCCATAGTCTGGATTATAGTCTATAGTCTTGACTATAGCTTGGACTATACTCTGGACTATAGCTTGGACTATAGTCTGGACCATAGTCAGGACTATGGTCTAGCCTCTAAAGACTATATAAAGTAAAAGCTCGGTTTCTAAAGCCTAGTCTGTAGGCTTGTCAATAGTTTGTAGTGTGGATTATAGTCTAGTCCATAGCCTGACTTATAGTCTGGACTATAATCTGTTCTATATTCTGGACTATAGTCTATTCTATAGTCTGGAGTATAGTCTAGTCTGGACTGCAGTATAGTCTTGTCTGGACTGTAGTCTAGTCCTTAGTCTGGACTGTAGTCTGGTCTACAGTCTGGACTACAGTCTAATCTTTAGTCTGGATTATAGTCTAGTCCATAGTCTAGTTTATATTCTGGACTATAGTCTAGTCTATATTCTGGACTATAGTCTAGTCCTTAGTCTGGACTGTTGTCTAGTCTATAGTCTGGACTACAGTCCAACTATAATCCAGACTAAAGGTCTGGATTATAGTCTAGTCCATAGTCTGGTTAATATTCTGGACTATAGTCTAGTCTATAATCTGGACTATAGTCTAGTCTATAATCTGGACTATAGTCTAGTCTATAGCTTTTTCTTTAAACTGTTCAGACAATAGTACAGACTATAATCTGCGGTCTGAACTTAAAATTACGATTTTTTTATATGTTACGGCCCACTGTTTGTATATTAGAATGACTGTGTAAATTGTATGAAATTGAATTTTTCATTATTCAATATTTTTAGAATGACTTGCTTAATTCTAAAATAGAATCATGTATTTGTTTATATTGAAAATAAAATAACATTGAAAAGAATTGTTTAAAATTCCAAAAGGGTAGTGAAAAAGTATGTATAATATTTAGTTATCTGCACGCAAATAGAAGATTTGAATATGAAAAGCTTTAAGAATTTTTTTGAAATATCGGTCGTAAAACGATCTAGTTTACGGACGTATACTCTATCTGTCGAAAATTTTTATGGAGATTTTTTGAAATCACCTCCTATGTTTCCACCCTATTACCATTTGTATTATTTACTCAGTTCAGCCCCATTTTTAAGTGTAATTTTATTTATTCGATATACTTTCCATTATTGTTTTCCACTTAAAGTAATGTGATAAGTCTTATTTAATGCCATTGAAGAAAAAGCTCCTACAGGGTTAGGTGAAGGACATTTTCATAATTTATTTTTCACTTTTTCAAAATAAATTCAACAGCAAAGACGGCGACTAACCACAGCTACTTGTTCTTGAGAAAATGTCATAAAACATAGAAAAAATATATATAATAAAAAATAGGAATTTTAAAAGAAGATTTATTTCAAAGTTTCAGAAGAAATGGAATGAAGTTGGGTAACCCGTAGGGCTAGTTGGTAGTCTGTTAGTGTTGTGGTTGTGGGATAGATAGATAGATAGATGATAGATAGATAGATAGATAGATAGATAGATAGATAGATAGATCAGATAGATAGATAGACTAGATCGATAGATAGATAGATAGATAGATAGATAGATAGATAGATAGATAGATAGATAGATAGATCGATAGATAGCTAGCTAGATAGCTCGCTCGATAGCTAGCTCGCTAGCTATCGCTAGCTGCTAGTAGATCAGATCGCTCGCTCGTCGTCGCTCGCTCGCTCGCTCGCTCGCTCTCTCGCTGCTCGCTCGCTCGCTCGCTCTCGCTCGCTCGCTCGCTCGCTCGCTCGCTCGCTCGCTCTCTCGCTCGCTCGCTCGCTCGCCCTCGCTCGCTCGCTCGCTCGCTCGCTCGCTCGCTCGCTGCTCGCTCGCTCGCTCGCTCGCTCTCTCTCTCGCTCGCTCGCTCGCTCGCTCGCTCGCTCGCTCGCTCGCTCGCTCGCTCGCTCGCTCGCTCGCTCGCTCGCTCGCTCGCTCGCTCGCTCGCTCCTCGCTCGCTCGCTCGCTCGCTCGCTCGCTCGCTCGCTCCTCGCTCGCTCGCTCGCTCGCTCGCTCGCTCGCTCGCTCGCTCGCTCGCTCGCTCCTCGCTCGCTCGCCGCTCCTCGCTCGCTCGCTCGCTCGCTCGCTCGCTCGCTCGCTCGCTCGCTCGCTCGCTCGCTCGCTCGCTTCGCTCGCTCGCCTCTCGCTCGCTCGCTCGCTCGCTCGCTCAGCTCGCTCCTGCTCGCTCGCTCGCTCGCTCCTCGCTCGCTCGCTCGCTCGCTCGCTCGCTCGCTCGCTCGCTCTCTCGCTCGCTCTCGCTCGCTACCTCGCTCGCTCGCTCGCTCGCTCGCATCGCTCGCTCGCTCGCTCGCTCGCCCTCGCTCGCTCGCTCGCTCGCTCGCTCGCTCGCTCGCTCGCTCGCTCGCTCGCTCGCTCGCCTCGCTCGCTCGCTCGCTCGCTCGCTCGCTCGCTCGCTAGCTCGCTCGCTCAGCTCGCTCGCTACTCGCTCGCTCGCTCGCTCGCTCGCTCGCTCGCTCAGCTCGCTCGCTCGCTCGCTGCTCGCTCGCTCGCTAGCTCGCTCGCTCGCTCGCTCGCTCGCTCCGCTCGCTCGCTCCTCGCTCGCTCCTCGCTCGCTCGCTCGCTCGCTCGCTCGCTCGCTCGCTCGCTCCTCGCTCCTCGCTCGCTCGCTCGCTCGCTCCGCTCGCTCGCTCGCTCCGCTCCGCTCGCTCAGCTCGCTCGCTCGCTCGCTGCTCGCTCGCTCGCTCGCTCGCTCGCTCGCTGCTCTCGGCTCGCTCGCTCGCTCGCTCGCTCGCTCGCTCGCCTCGCTCGCTCGCTCGCTCGCTCGCTCGCTCGCTCGCTCGCTCGCTCGCTCGCTCGCTCGCTCGCTCGCTGCTCGCTCGCTCGCTCGCTCGCTCGCTCGCTCGCTCCTCGCTCGCTCGCTCGCTCGCTCGCTCGCTCGCTGCTCGCTCGCTCGCTCGCTCGCTCGCTCGCTCGCTCGCTCGCTCGCTCGCTCGCTCGCTCGCTCGCTCGCTCGCTCGCTCGCTCGCTCGCTCCGCTCGCTCGCTCGCTCGCTCGCTCGCTCGCTCGCTCTCGCTCGCTCGCTGCTCGCTCGCTCGCTCGCTCGCTCGCTCGCTCGCTCGCTCGCTCGCTCGCTCGCTCGCTCCTCGCTCGCTCGCTCGCTCGCTCTCGCTCGCTCGCTCGCTCGCTCGCTGCTCGCTCGCTCGCTCGCTCGCTCGCTCGCTCTCTGCTCGCTCGCTCGCTCGCTCGCTCTCTCGCTCGCTCGCTCGCTCGCTCGCTCTCTCGCTCGCTGCTCGTCCTCGCTCGCTCGCTCGCTCGCTCGCTCGCTCGCTCGCTCGCTCGCTCGCTGCTCGCTCGCTCGCTCGCTCGCTCGCTCGCTCGCTCGCTCGCTCGCTCGCTCGCTCGCTCGCTCGCTCGCTCGCTCGCTCGCTCGCTCCTCGCTCCCTCGCTCGCTCGCTCGCTCGCTCGCTCGCTCCTCGCTCGCTTGCTCGCTTGCTCGCTTGCTCGCTTGCTCGCTTGCTCGCTGCTCGCTGCTCGCTTGCTCTTGCTCGCTTTGCTCGCTTGCTCGCTTGCTATGCTATTGCTCTCTTTTCCCACCGCCTCGCTTCCCCTTCCTCTTCCTCCTCTGGGCCTGTTCCAGCTGTTTTCCTGGCTTGTTCTTGTCCACTCTGCCCTTTACCTACTCGCCCACTTTTTTTCTTTCCTCATTTACCCTACTTACCATTTTCAGCTGTAATCCAGTCTAAACTCTTCACATTTATTTTAAACCCATTTCTTACAACAGACCTAGTTTGAAGAAAAAAAAATCAATAACAAAACACTACAACACTAACTTATAAATAACAAATTTAACTTTTAATTATTTGAATATTTAATATTAAAATAAATACTAAATATGTTAACCTCCAAACTAAACCACTATAAAAGTACTTGAGGTTAACTCTTACCCTAACCCTCTGAGACCCCTTTAACTTAAGTATAAATAAACCATTAAAAATAGTATCCAAAACAAAAAAACCCTCATACCAAAAGTCAAGGCTGTTTTGATGCCTCACAATATCTTTATCATGAAGAACCACTAACAAGTAATGTAACCTGCAACATTTTCGTATAAACATTAAAAAAAAACTAAATAATTAATTAAAATCAAGTTATCTATACATACATATGTCTTTTGATATGGGGAACAAATGACCTGGAAAAGATTACAACCCTTACCACTATTACATATGTACTTATTTATAATAGTTAAATGGTTTTAACTATTATACCGAGATTTTTCCTACCGAGCGCGTCCCCGGGTGGCGGATAGGGGGTGGTGATGGACCATCTGTCCTCTCCCAGCTTTAATTTCACTTAAGCTGAGGGAGGGCAGATTGTCCACCACCTGGGAATATTATATTCCCCGCGGACCAAAAAACTGGAAAAAAAAAAAAAAAAAAAAAAATAAATATGGAAAATAAAAATAAAAAGATAAAAGTTACGGTGCAGGGCCTAAATAACCCAGTACCGGCGGCAAGTGTTGATCTACTCGCGAGTCACGTGTCGTCGTCATCCTGCAATCGTGAGCAGAATACTACTACGGAGGTGGGTACCTTGGCCTCCGTGGCGGACAATGCGTCAAGTGTACAGCATGCCGCTGGCAAAAATATAGGGGTGAAAGAGAAGGATGTACTCGGAGAGAGCTCTAAGCTACCTCAGCCTTTAAATATAGGTGAGGGTTCCGACTCTGAATCCTCAGATGATAATAATAATAATACCATTATAGCAAATCCCAAAAAGGATGAAGTAGAGCAAATGGTGAAAGAGGTGAGTGATAGCATAGCTAAACTACCTATTACTAAGAAAAGACTTTCTGGAGCACAGAGGAGGAAGTTGAAAAAGATGCTTCAGGAAATCATAGTTAGTCAATCCCACGACACTCCAAAGGAATCGGACTCTCTCACAAGATCTGAGGCAAAAAGGATCAGGTCACCCGAGGAGTTGACAACTGAGAATAAGCCTAAGAAGAAAAAGAGCTCCCCG
This sequence comes from Lucilia sericata, assembly GCF_015586225.1. Classification (NCBI taxonomy): domain Eukaryota; kingdom Metazoa; phylum Arthropoda; class Insecta; order Diptera; family Calliphoridae; genus Lucilia; species Lucilia sericata. The sequence continues at coordinate 49,695 of NW_023994721.1, read as the reverse complement.
TCTTCTAATACACAGTCGAAGCCAAGCCATACTTCACTCAAAGGAATCTCAAGTGAGAATCCTGCGAGTAAGGGTGACAACGCCAAGCCAGATATTCCGAAGACGAACACGTCGGCGAAATCAACCTCGAAGGTAAGGGAATCTCAAAAGAAGCCCCGAAAAACGAGGAAGGAGAAGCTAGACGGAGGAAAAGGTAAAGAGCCGCCATCTTACGCCAAAGTTGCCAGAAGTAGGCACCGGGACGATCTCTGCTATGCAGTTTACGATGCCGGTAATCCGACAGGCAAAATTCCAATAGACCAACAGAGTAAAATAGAAGACCTGGTCAACAATAAGATAGTGGACCATGCAATAGCTTCAAAGGGCAAACAACCAATAGAGAGCGAGAGCTGCGAGTTCAGCATGGGCGTGATGTTGATGAGGTTGGCATCTCACCAATGTGTTAGCACCCTAAAGAACTTGGTGGAAAGTATCCCTCCTCCCTGGGACGGCGCTAGGCTGGGACTGGCAAAGAAGAGCGAGCTTCCGGTGCTCCTAAAGTCCACTGTCTACATAAAAGGATGGGGCAGTAAACTGGCTAATGAACGTATACTGGAAATTCTTGGAGGTCAAAATACTGAGCTGGCCGTGGAAAAATGGGATGTCTTTTACAGGAAAGAAGAACCTGAGGGAACTTTATTTGTAATAGGTATCGACCAGAAATCCATGGCTAGTCTTGCCAAGAATAAAGGTAGGGCTTACTTCGCCTCTAAATCTGTCATATTCAAAATTGGGAAGGTGCCGATTGGAAGGGCTGTTACAACAAGCCTCGAAAAGGACACTAAAAAACCTAAGACCACAGTATCCACTACTGATAACGTTGAGGAGTCAAATCCTAAAATCGAGGAATTTACCATTAACTCGCCAGAAGAAAGTGTAGTTGCCCTTTCCAAAATTGGGAAGGCGCCGATTGAAAGGGCTGTCAAAACCGGCCCCGACAAGGACACTAAAACACCTAAGACAGTACCCAAAGCATCATTAGCAAGTACTAGCAATGTTGAGGAGTCAAATCCTAAAATCGAGGAGGAAATCACTCACCCGCCAGAAGACAGAACAGCAATGCTCTCCAGAATTGGGAATGTGTCTATTAAAAATACTGCTATTCCTATGCCTGATAAGGACACCGCAGTGCCATCAACAGTACTCACTGCATTAATAGCCACTTCAGGCTATCCGGAGGAGTCAAATCCAAAGAGCGAGGAGGTGACCACCAACTCGCTGGAAGACAGTTTAATGGATGACCATGATTGAGGTTATCCAAATAAACCTCCATCGGAGCGAGACAGCTACCAACGCTCTGATGGCTAAAATCAACACAGGTAAAATACATATAGCTTTAATCCAGGAACCTTGGACGATTCGCAACAAAGTTTCTGGATTAAATCACGTAAATTTCCAACTTTTCTACGCTGATACAGGATCTCGCCCGAGAACATGTATCTTATGTCACAAGAACTTATGTTTTCTCCTCTCAACAGGATTATCAACATCGGATGCAACGGTGCTGAAGCAAGGTCGAGGCAACATATACCTTGCATCTATTTACCTGCCTTTCGATTCTCCGACCCTACCACCAACGTCGGATCTGATGAAACTGGTTGAAGAGGCACAAAGGAAAAATAAGAAAATTGTAATAGGTTGTGATGCCAACTCGCATCATGTAGCTTGGGGTAGTACAAACACCAATCGCAGGGGACAAGCCCTCATGGATTTCTTTAATACTAAAGACTTGATAACATTGAACTTAGGTAATAAAGCTACCTTCGTCAATAGAATCAGAGAAGAAGTATTAGATATAACTATATGTTCAGAAGAGCTTATAAACGAAATTCAGGATTGGAGAGTTTCGGACGAGCACTCCTTTTCTGATCATCGGTACATAAGATTCAAAATACTAAGGCCACCACCAAAGCCGATAAAGTTTCGGAATAAGTCTAAAACTAATTGGACAATGTTCGGGGCCTTACTAAAGAACCGTTTAGGTCAGGACACTTTTCAATGTCGAAATAAAGAGGATATAGATGCCAAAGTGGAAACGTTCACAAGTGCCCTGGTTGAATCGTTCGAGGACAGCTGCCCTCTGCGAGAGCGGAGATCTGCCCAGGAAAAACCCTGGGTAACTGGGGAGATCCGGAACCTTGGGAAGACTCTTCGCAAACTATTTAACCGGGCACGGCGTAAAAAGACCGCAGTATACTGGGATGAGTATCGTAATAAACTTGGTGAATATAAGAAAATCGTTCGAAGAGCCAAACGAGACTCCTGGAAACTTTTCTGTGAACAGGTAGATAGCGTAAATGAGGTATCGAAGATAAAAAAATTCCTATCCAAAACTCATGTCCAACCGGAATCTATGATCGATGACACGGGCAGGAGGCTTGAGGATATGGAGGAGACAATGAAACTCCTAATGGATTCTCATTTCCCACCCGGTATATCGAATAACATAGATGAACCGATATTGGAGGAAGGGGAGGGTAACACGGAAATAGTTATTACAACTGACATGGTTAAAGGGGCAATCAAGAGCTTTGCTCCCTATAAAGCTGCAGGGCCGGATGGAATTTTCCCGGCACTTTTGCAGATGGAGGCGGGACTGGTTTCCGTACATCTGTCACAGATATTCACTGCATGCTTAAAATTGGCATATACCCCAGTTAAATGGCAGGATGCAAGGGTAATATTTATACCCAAACCAGGGAAACCTAGCTATGCGACACCTAAGTCCTATCGACCGATAAGTCTTACGTCCTTCCTACTTAAAACCTTGGAACGGATAGTCGATAGCATGGTTAAAAGCAGCATACCATACAATGACCTTAAATATAAGCAGCATGCTTATGTAAAGGGACGATCGGTGGAGACCGCTTTAAATGAAGTTGTCCACTACATAAGTGAATCTTTCGATAGCAAACTGTATACACTGGCAGTATGCATTGACATCGAAGGCGCTTTCAATAACGTGCACACTGATACCCTTATCCAATCCCTAGACCAGTTTTATGTTGACCGGGTGCTCCGTAACTGGATCAACTACATGCTAAGGAACAGATGGATAAGCTGCGAGATGTACGATATAACTATCAGGAAAAAGGTATTTCGCGGTATACCACAGGGTGGCATTTTGTCACCTTTACTCTGGGTCACCACGATTAATAGCCTCCTAAGGACCCTAACCGAGAAAGGACTTAGACCTGTCTGCTATGCAGACGATGTCGTAATACTTTTAAAGGGAAAGGATCCAAATTACTTGTGTAGAAGAGCTGAGGAGGCTCTGAATACGGCCTTGAGCTGGGCTCAACCGAGAGGCCTCAATGTTAACCCGGCGAAGACGGAAATCTGTCTTTTCACAAGAAAGACAAAAATTTCTACATATACTGAACCTTGCTTCTTGGGCAAGAAGATACCGGTGACAGACAAAGTTAAGTACTTAGGTGTAATACTTGACCGGAAATTAAAATGGAGACACCACATAGAGGATAGGATCAACAAGGCACATCGGTGCTGGGCGATATGTAGGAGAACCATAGGCATGAAATGGGGTCTTAGTCCTACTATGACAAATTGGCTTTATAAAAGTGTAATTAGACCAATTCTAGCTTATGCTTCAATAATCTGGTGGACTGCTTTGGACAAAAAGTGTAATATCAAACTACTACAGGGAGTTCAGCGTACATGCTGCTTGGGTATAAGTGGTGCCATGTGTACTACTTCAACCAAGGCTCTGGAAACGTTGCTAGATATTCCACCCATTGAAACATATATAAGATATGAGGCGGCGCTTACAGCCGAACGGCTCTTTACTTTAGGCGAACTGGCCAAAAACGGTTATAGGACACGTCATCAATGTATACTGGACACATTGGAAGGTTATACACATTCATCGGACGTGCCTGATCGCATACCAGACACTGAATATGTCGGAAACTTTGAAACGCTAATCCCAGATAGAATGTCTTGGTCAAGCGGAACATTAGAGCAAATGCCAGTAGGAATCCGTTGCTACACGGATGGCTCTAAATTAGGGGACAAAGTGGGTCTGGGGTTCTATATTGAAGACCCAGAAACAGAAATATACCACCGTTTACCTAATCATAACACAAGCTTCCAGGCAGAAGTACGAGCAATAACGGAATGTGTAAATTGGATTAGAATAAATATGGCGCCCACAGGGCTTAATATATTTACCGACAGCCAGAAGGCAATTTGTGCGATATCAGGTGATAGAATTAAATCTAAGACCGTATTGGATTGTAAGAAAGCTTTAACTGAATACTCTCCCAGAGGTAAGGTTCACATCATATGGGTACCAGGCCACTCGGGAGTAGCCGGCAACGAAAGGGCGAATGTAATAGCTTTAAAGGGAAGGGAGCTCGATGTAGTTAACCTGACAAACGCAAAACCATTCGACGCAACAAAAGCTGAATTAAAAATATGGATGAGAGAATCCCATAAGGCCTCTTGGAATAATGAAACGGTGGGTAGAACCACAAAGATTCTATGGGGTGACCCTGATGAGAGCAAGACGAGAAATCTTCTCAAAATGAGCAAGTCTGAGGTTAGTATGATGGTACGTATTCTCAGTGGACACACAGGATTACGAGCACATCTATACAAAATTGGACGTGCGAATTCAGACGAATGTAGAGCATGTGG
>NW_023994721.1:0-40000 GCF_015586225.1 Lucilia sericata | reverse complement strand
ACGAACACTCACAATTCGCGATGGATCTAATTAGGTTGTAATCTAATTAGAAACTAAAACTGAACTAGAACTGAACTGAACTGAACTAGAACTGAACTAGAACTAACCTAGAACTGAACTAGAACTGAACTAGAACTGAAATAGAACTGAACTAGAACTGAACTAGAACTGAACTAGAACTGAACTAGAACTGAATAGAACTGAACTAGAACTGAACTAGAACTGAACTAGAACTGAACTAGAACTGAACTAGAACTGAACTAGAACTGAACTAGAACTGAACTAGAACTGAACTAGAACTGAACTAGAACTGAACTAGAACTGAACTAGAACTGAACTAGAACTGAACTAGAACTGAACTAGAACTGAACTAGAACTGAACTAGAACTGAACTAGAACTGAACTAGAACTGAACTAGAACTGAACTAGAACTGAACTAGAACTGAACTAGAACTGAACTAGAACTGAACTAGAACTGAACTAGAACTGAACTAGAACTGAACTAGAACTGAACTAGAACTGAACTAGAACTGAACTAGAACTGAACTAGAACTGAACTAGAACTGAACTAGAACTGAACTAGAACTGAACTAGAACTGAACTAGAACTGAACTAGAACTGAACTAGAACTGAACTAGAACTGAACTAGAACTGAACTAGAACTGAACTAGAACTGAACTAGAACTGAACTAGAACTGAACTAGAACTGAACTAGAACTGAACTAGAACTGAACTAGAACTGAACTAGAACTGAACTAGAACTGAACTAGAACTGAACTAGAACTGAACTAGAACTGAACTAGAACTGAACTAGAACTGAACTAGAACTGAACTAGAACTGAACTAGAACTGAACTAGAACTGAACTAGAACTGAACTAGAACTGAACTAGAACTGAACTAGAACAGAACTAGAACAGAACTAGAACAGAACTAGAACAGAACTAGAACTGAACTAGAACTGAACTAGAACTGAACTAGAACTGAACTAGAACTGAACTAGAACTGAACTAGAACTGAACTAGAACTGAACTAGAACTGAACTAGAACTGAACTAGAACTGAACTAGAACTGAACTAGAACTGAACTAGAACTGAAACTGAACTAGAACTGAACTAGAACTGAACTAGAACTGAACTAGAACTGAACTAGAACTGAACTAGAACTGAACTAGAACTGAACTAGAACTGAACTAGAACTGAACTAGAACTGAACTAGAACTGAACTAGAACTGAACTAGAACAACTAGAACTGAACTAGAACTGAACTAGAACTGAACTAGAACTGAACTAGAACTGAACTAGAACTGAACTAGAACTGAACTAGAACTGAATTGGACTGAACTAGAACTGAACTAGTCTCACTGTTGTTTTTGGTAAAGGATCGTTGAACCATCGTAAGTTAAATTTCTCCATTTTTACACATTTTTCCGTTATGCATTTGTTTTTTCAATTTATATAGTAAAAGCTTTAGCAAATAATTCTTCATTCAAATTCAAATTTTTTCTTTTGCAAAATCTTAAAATTTTCTTTTAAAAAATCTTTATTGTTATTCAAATGAAAACAAATTTAACATTTAAAGCATTTATTTATAATTTAAAGAAAAAAGTTCAAGGTAAAAAGAGATTTCATAAAATTTTACGTTCTTGTTTATTTCACTTATAAATATTTTAGCAAATTATTAACAAAATTATACCTATATAATAAATAATAAATATTCAACAGATTTTTATCAAAGATTTTATAGCTGAGTCATGTTCTTTCTATAGTTTTACTGATGCTGACAATAATTGAAAGTGAAAATTGCGTTGTATTTTATTAAACAAAAAAATCTCTCTTTCAAACAAATAAATCTTTAATCAAATATAAATTTCCCTTTTTGTACAAGATTTATGTCAGTTTAATTAGCTTAACGTGGTGGCATTTAATAAATCTTGTCGTATCTGATTTAAAAAATCGAAAAAAAGGTATTTAAAGTTACTAGTCATGTCTTGTATAGGTATAGTTTACGGGGAATTGTGTTCATGTTAAATTTTCTAGCTTTAACATGCAAGCTTAGCATTAATAACAGCCCAGTTGCAGTTTATTGCCATGTTGCTTACTTACTCTCTCTCCTCTACTCCCTCTTAACCTATCACCCTTCCTCACACTTCTCCTTCTAATGTAGTTAAGCGTGTTTTTGTTTTTCTATTGATTATTTTTATTCTCGTTGTTTTTGTGCAAAAAGTAACTGTTTAACTTTTGTACTATTATTCTGTCAGTTGTTCTTAGTAAATTGTTTGCATATTTTCAGGCTGTTATTGTTTTGAAAATGTGTTGCATAATCTGTATGTGTTTTTTTTTTTTTTTGGCATTTTGCCAAAGCATGATGACATGAAACCAAAAATGTTTGGTTAAAACCACGGGTAACAGCAGGAGATTTTAGTTAGAAATGATTTTTGCAAAAGTAACCTATTATTATGAGAAAATATGTTTGAAATAAGAAAAAAAATAACATTTAAATGTTGTTTGTACTGAAAAACATTTGCATACTTTTGTGCGGTATTTTTTGTACAGATTATTAGCCAAGTCATTGAAATGTTTATTATGTTTAAAGGTATTTGGTTGACAAAACATTAGTATGGTCCCATTAGTGACGTTTCAAATTAAAGAAAATCTTAAAGCCATTATTATATGTAGAAAGGAATTTTTATTGTTTTTTACAATTCTTGTTAATAGTTTTAAATTATATGTATTTGTGGTTTGGTATATTTAAATTTCTTAAATTAACCAAGATTATAATATAAAATGCAAATAAGCAGTTCAATGAATAAGTTTTTAAAAAGTATAAAATTATAAATTGATGACACAACTAAGACTGAACTCGAACAGAACTAGAACAAAGCTAAAACAGAACTAGAACTGAACTGAACTAGAACTGAACCAGAACAGAACCAGAACAGAACTAGAACAGAACTAGAACAGAACTAGAACAGACTAGAACAGAACTAGAACAGAACTAGAACAGAACTATGAACAGAACTAGAACAGAACTAGAACAGAACTAGAACAGAACTAGAACAGAACTAGAACAGAACTAGAACAGAACTAGAACAGAACTAGAACAGAACTAGAACAGAACTAGAACAGAACTAGAACAGAACTAGAACAGAACTAGAACAGAACAGAACAGAACTAGAACAGAACTAGAACAGAACTAGAACAGAACTAGAACAGAACTAGAACAGAACTAGAACAGAACTAGAACAGAACTAGAACAGAACTAGAACAGAACTAGAACAGAAACTAGAACAGAACTAGAAACAAAACTAGAAAACTAGAACAAACTAGAACAGAACTAGAAACAGAACTAGAACAGAAATAGAACAGAACTATAACAGAACTATAACAGAACTAGAACAGAAACTAGAAACTAGAACAGAACTAGAACAGAACTAGAACAGAACTAGAACACAACTAGAACAGAACTAGAACACAACTAGAACAGAACTAGAACAGAACTAGAACAGAACTAGAACAGAACTAGAACAGAACTAGAACAGAACTAGAACAGAACTAGAACAGAACTAGAACAGAACTAGAACAGAACTAGAACAGAACTAGAACAGAACTAGAACAGAACTAGAACAGAAATAGAACAGAACTAACAGACTAGAACAGAACTAGAACTAGAACTAGAACAGAACTAGAACTAGAACAGAACTAGAACTAGAACAGAACTAGAACAGAACTAGAACACAACTAGAACACAACTAGAACACAACTAGAACAGAACTAGAACAGAACTAGAACAGAACTAGAACAGAACTAGAACAAACTAGAACAGAACTAGAACAGAACTAGAATAGAACTAAACAGAACTAGAACAAAACTAGAACAGAACTAGAACAGAACTAGAACAGAACTAGAACAGAACTAGAACAGAACTAGAACAGAACTAGAACAGAACTAGAACAGAACTAGAACAGAACTAGAACAGAACTAGAACAGAACTAGAACAGAACTAGAACAGAACAAACAGAACTAGAACAGAACTTAGAACAGAACTAGAACAGAACTAGAACAGAACTAGAACAGAACTAGAACAGAACTAGAACAGAACTAGAACAGAACTAGAACAGAAACTAGAAACTACAGAACTAGAAAAGAACAGAACTAGAAAAGAACAGACGAACAGAACAGAACTAGAACCGAACTAGAAACAGAACTAGAACAGAACTAGAACAGAACTAGAACTAGAACAGAACTAGAACAAGAACATAGAACAGAAACTAAACAGAACTAGAACAGAACTAGAACAGAACTAGAACAGAACTAGAACAGAAACTAGAAAACAGAACTAGACAGAACTAGAACAGAACTAGAACAGAACTAGAACAGAACTAGAACAGAACTAGAACAGAACTAGAACAGAACTAGTAAACGAACTAGAAAGAACTAGAACAGAACTAGAACAGAACTAGAACAGAACTAGAACAGAACTAGAACAGAACTAGAACAGAACTAGAACAGAACTAGAACAGAACTAGAACAGAACTAGAACAGAACTAGAACAGAACAGAACTAGAACAGAAACTAGAACAGAACTAGAACAGAACTAGAACAGAACTAGAAAACTAGAACGAACTAGAAACATAACTAGAACGGAACTTGAACAGAAATAGAATAGAACTAGAATAGAACTAGAACAGAACTAGAACAGAACTAGAACAGAACTAGAACAGAACTAGAACAGAACTAGAACAGAACTAGAACAGAACTAGAACAGAACTAGAACAGAACTAGAACAGAACTAGAACAGAACTAGAACAGAACTAGAACAGAACTAGAACAGAACAGAACTAGAACAGAACTAGAACTAGAACTGAACTGAATCACTTGCAAATTATAAAAATCAGTTTGATCTATGGAAATTCTATGTAAATATATAAATTTTTTTTTATTCCCATCTAAATGTAGGAGTATTAATATTACACTTCAATTAAAAAATACTTATTATAAATTTAAATGCAATTTGAAATACATACATGCTTGCACTAGCACCTGAGTGGTTTTAAAAATAAACCTAATAATAAGTATTATAAAGTATTTATAGTAAATTTTTATTACATTATAACATTACGTTGCCAGGCCAAATTGTTTATGACTTAATCCATGTAATAGCATTTTGTAATTGTTTACATTTATTAAAAGCAAACTAGAAGAACGTATAAACAAATTTGATCAATTCACAAGCGTTGTTGTATGGTGGTAGCATTGTATGTTGTCACGTTTTTATTATTGTTTTGTGTTGATACAACAATGATTATGAATTGTCTGATTGGATTTGATATCAATCAAATTTAATTTAAACTTTAAACACTTTTAATTTTATTATAAAGTAAAAAAAAAAACACACATTTGGCAATAAATAACAATTTAAAATGTTTATGACTAATTTTAGTCACATGCTTAAAATGGAAATAATTAAATTTATTAACAAAAACGTTTATAATCAAATGTTTTCAAGCTGTGATCTTAAATAACAGATCGCAAATTAAGCTTTTGCAATTTGTTTAACTTTTAAGTTCATTTTTATTTAAATATCAAGAGTTATTTCAAGACCTTTCAACATTTCTGTTTCACTTTTAAATTTTTAGTGGGTGAGGTTATTATGCTCTTGTTTTGTCTTTCTGTTCCAAAGAAAAAAAATGGTCGTTATAATCTTAATGCCAGCTAAACCATGAAGTATTACTTTTATAGTTCATTTACTACTCTCGCTCTTTATTTCCAACGCTAATAACTGTAAAAAATTATTTTTATTTAAACAATAAACAAAAAAGCAAATAATACATACAACTTATAAACCGGTTATTTTAAACTTAAGTTACCTCGAATTTAAAACCGCCACCACACCACAACTAACACTCAAAAAGCAAATTTAAGCGTTATTCACTTTAAGAGTAACAAAAAAAACGAGAAAAAAAATCCAAAACAGTACAATCAAATCTGAATGTCACATAAAAAAATGTCATAAAATTGTAATGTAAGCATAACAATTAAAAGTTAGCTGATGTAAATATGTAAATAAACCATACATTAGGGTGGTATAAGTATGTTGAATATCAAACTGATTGTAAACTGAACAAAATCTCAACTAGAAGTGGTACTAAATTGTACAAGAACTGTACTAAAAGTCATCTGAAGGAATACAAATCATAACTGAGAACTCTTCTTCCTAAATTGAATCTGAACTGATCATGAATACTACTAGATCGGAATCTAAGCTGAAAATTAAATGATCCCAACTCAGCCAGAACTAATTACGAACTCTACATGAAGTGATCCCGATTATAAGTACGGATCCTAAATAGTATATAGTCTAGACTCCAGACAATAGAGACAAGATCAGTCTATCCTATATGCTATACAAGAATCAGAATCAGATCTAGAACAGAACTAGAACAGAACAGAACTAGAACAGAACTAGAACAGAACTAGAACGGAACTAGAACAGAACTGAACTAGAACAGAACTAGAACAGAACTAGAACAGAACTAGAACAGAACTAGAACAGAACTAGAACAGAACTAGAACAGAACTAGAACAGAACTAGAACAGAACTAGAACAGAACTAGAACAGAACTAGAACACAACTAGAACAGAACTAGAACTGAACTAGAACAGAACTAGAACAGAACTAGAACAGAACTAGAACAGAACTAGAACAGAACTAGAACAGAACTAGAACAGAACTAGAACAGAACTAGAACAGAACTAGAACAGAACTAGAACAGAACTAGAACAGAACTAGAACAGAACTAGAACAGAACTAGAACAGAACTAGAACAGAACTAGAACAGAACTAGAACAGAACTAGAACAGAACTAGAACAGAACTAGAACAGAACTAGAACAGAACTAGAACAGAACTAGAACAGAACTAGAACAGAACTAGAACAGAACTAGAACAGAACTAGAACAGAACTAGAACAGAACTAGAACAGAACTAGAACAGAACTAGAACAGAACTAGAACAGAACTAGAACAGAACTTGAACAGAACTAGAAACAGAACTAGAATGGAACTGGAACAGAATAGAACTGAACTATAACAGAACTAGAATAGAACTAGAATAGAACTAGAACAGAACTAGAACAGAACTAGAACAGAACTAGAACAGAACTAGAACAGAACTAGAACAGAACTAGAACAGAACTAGAACAGAACTAGAACAGAACTAGAACAGAACTAGAACAGAACTAGAACAGAACTAGAACAGAACTAGAACAGAACTAGAACAGAACTAGAACAGAACTAGAACAGAACTAGAACGGAACTGGAACAGAAATAGAAATAGAACTGAACTATAACAGAACTAGAATGAACTAGAATAGAACTAGAACAGAACTAGAACAGAAGTAGAACAGAACTGGAACAGAACTAGAACAGAACTAGAACAGAACTAGAACAGAACTAGAACAGAACTAGAACAGAAATACAGAACAGAACTAGAACAGAACTAGAACAGAACTAGACATAGAACAGAACTAGAACAGAACTAGAACAGAACTAGAACAGAACTAGAACAGAACTAGAACAGAACTAGAACAGAACTAGAACAGAACTAGAACAGAACTAGAACAGAACTAGAACAGAACTAGAACAGAACTAGAACAGAACTAGAACAGAACTAGAACAGAACTAGAACAGAACTAGAACAGAACTAGAACAGAACTAGAACAGAACTAGAACAGAACGGAACGGAACTAGAACTAAACTAGAACTAAACTAGAACTGAACTAGAACTGAACTAGAACTGAACTAGAGCTGAACTAGAACTGAACTAGAACTGAACTAGAACTGAACTAGAACTGAACTAGAACTGAACTAGAACTGAACTAGAACTGAACTAGAACTGAACTAGAAATGAACTAAAACTGAACTAGAACTGAACTAGAACTGAACTAGAACTGAACTAGAACTGAACTAGAACTGAACTAGAACTGAACTAGAACTGAACTAGAACTGAACTAGAACTGAACTAGAAATGAACTAAAACTGAACTAGAACTAAACTAGAACTAAACTAGAACTAAACTAGAACTAAACTAGAACTAAACTAGAACTGAATTAGAACTGAACTAGAACTGAACTAGAACTGAACTAGAACTGAACTAGAACTGAACTAGAACTGAACTAGAACTGAACTAGAACTGAACTAGAACTGAACTAGAACTGAACTAGAACTGAACTAGAACTGAACTAGAACTGAACTAGAACTGAACTAGAACTGAACTAGAACTGAACTAGAACTGAACTAGAACTGAACTAGAACTGAACTAGAACTGAACTAGAACTGAACTAGAACTGAACTAGAACTGAACTAGAACTGAACTAGAACTGAATTAAAACTGAACCAAAACTGAACTAGAACTGAACTAGAACTGAACTAGAACTGAACTAGAACTGAACTAGAACTGAACTAGAACTGAACTAGAACTGAACTAAAACTGAATTAGAACTGAACTAGATCTAAAAGAGAACTAGAACTGAACTAGAACCAAAACTAAACTAGAACTTCCGAACTTCCTTTAGAAGTTACACCCTAATAAACATTTTAGCACATTTAAGTGTGTTGATGATTTCAACAATATTGTGTTGACAGAAGTAGAGGTTCTTTCATATAAAAATAAACCAAAAGTGGGGTTAAGTCGAATTTTCTTCGCTATATAGTTAAGATCGGATCATCGTGCCGATTATTATGCAAGCAATTGCTGTCGTAGGTAAATCCATTATGTTTAGTAAACAAATTGCTTGCGTTAGAGATCAGTATACAAAATGATCAACAACTGATCTCTTTTAAAGAATGTGTGTTTTTTTTTAACGAGGTGTTAATTAAAGTGTTTTTATATGCTATTTTTTAACTTATTTGTTGGCAATAAATATGAAATTTATTTCAATAAAATATTTTGCAAATTTCCCCAGTTATAATAGATAAAAATATGTAGTATGTATGTAGATTGTATGCCATTTGTATGTCGTTTTCAATTAAATAAAATCATTTGAGCAGTATTTGTTTATTTCCTCCCTTTATTTATTAAAAAAAATATATAAAAAATATATATGTATATTATATATCATGTATTTGACAGTGCGTTCTGCCATAACACGATAAAATTCTATCATCATTTTCATAATAAACAAAGAAGTCACATGCAGAGGCGTAGTTTTAAAAGTTTAAATAAGCAGAGTAAAACAATTAACTCTCGAAAAGTTTAAATATTTTGCTTTTATTCGAAAAAAAAAATAATCAACATTAACCTTGTCTGTCATAATTGAATTATTACCGCTTTAATTTTTTTGTTTTTTTCTTAAGTTCAACAACATTTCTTTCAAACAATTTACATTAATTTTTGGAATAATTTAAATAATCTGACGCCTTAAATTAGAGGCTTTTTGTATTAATTTTTTGTTCTTCAGGAGATAAACCAATTTGTGCTAAATTTTGTATTTCAATTATTTGTATTTGTAAAAGTTCATTTGCTAATGATAAGAAAGGCTTTTGTGGACCAATCTCTAGAAATTACGAAAATAGATTAACTATGTATGGGTTTTATGACCTCTAGGTCATAAAACCCAGGATTGATAGGATTGAACTATAACAAAACTTGAACAGAACTAGAACTGAACTAGAACTGAACTAGAACTGAACTAGAACTGAACTAGAACTGAACTAGAACTGAACTAGAACTGAACTAGAACTGAACTAGAACTGAACTCGAACTGAACTCGAACTGAACTAGAACAGAACTAGAACACAACTAGAACACAACTAGAACTAGAACTGAACTCGAACTGAACTAGAACAGAACTAGAACAGAACTAGAACAGAACTAGAACAGAACTAGAACAGAACTAGAACAGAACTAGAACAGAACTAGAACAGAACTAGAACAGAACTAGAACAGAACTAGAACAGAACTAGAACAGAACTAGTACAGAACTAGAACAGAACTAGAACAGAACTAGAACAGAACTAGAACAGAACTAGAACAGAACTAGAACAGAACTAGTACAAAACTAGAACAGAACTAGAAAAAAACTAAAACAGAACTAGAACTAGAACAGAACTAGAACAGAACTAGAACAGAACTAGAACAGAACTAGAACAGAAATAGAACAGAACTAGAACAGAACTAGAAAAAAACTAAAACAGAACTAGAACTAGAACTGAACTAGAACAGAAATAGAACAGAACTAGAACAGAACTAGAACAGAACCAGAACAGAACTAGAACAGAACTAAAAACTAAAACAGAACTAGAACAGAACTAGAACTAGAACAGAACTAGAACAGAACTAGAACTAGAACAGAACTAGAACAGAACTAGAACAGAACTAGAACAGAACTAGAACAGAACTAGAACAGAACTAGAACAGAACTAGAACAGAACTAGAAAAGAACAGAACAGAACTAGAACAGAATTAGAACAGAACTAGAATAGAATAGAACAGAATTAGAACAGAACTAGAACAGAACTAGAAAAGAACAGAACTAGAATAGTATTAGAACAGAACTAGAACAGAACTAGAACAGAACTAGAACAGAACTAGAACAGAACTAGAACAGAACTAGAACAGAACTAGAACAGAACTAGAACAGAACTAGAACAGAACTAGAACAGAACTAGAACAGAACTAGAACAGAACTAGAACAGAACTAGAACAGAACTAGAACAGAACTAGAACAGAACTAGAACAGAACTAGAACAGAACTAGAACAGAACTAGAACAGAACTAGAACAGAACTAGAACAGAACTAGAACAGAACTAGAACATAACTAGAACAGAACTAGAACAGAACTAGAACAGAACTAGAACAGAACTAGAACAGAACTAGAACAGAACTAGAACAGAACTAGAACAGAACTAGAACAGAACTAGAACAGAACTAGAACAGAACTAGAACTGAACCTGAACTGAACTAGAACTAAAATAGCAGAAATAGAGTAAATTAATGCCCTTTTCACCACACCTCTGTATTACCCCAATAAACGGGGTAATCTACCAAAAGGCTTGCGATCACATATTTCATATGTAATATATAAAATATTTTAATCAGGAAATACTGTTTATTATATCATTAAAATATATTCAGTGAATATATGTATATTTACGACACAACAAAGTGCAATAATAATGATCTTACAATGTTTTTTCATACCCAAAATCGTCATAAAGAGATATATACATACATAGGTATTTCTTATTGCTTATATGGGATTTTATTATATTGTCGTGCAATAAATTACCAAGAAACAAACTAAAAACTTATTGAATAGAATATATTTATAATAATCATATTTATAGATTGCATGTGGAAGATAAAACAATTTCTAATAGGTACAATGTTTGCTACAAAAATGTGCGATATTTCTCTGTTTGATCGAAGAGGTTAAATGCTGAATATTTTGAATTGTTGTTGTTTTCTTTTTTTTGTTTGTAATTGTTGGCATTTTATCTATTTACACTCTACTACTGTCAATTATCATTTAGATAATATTTTATCACGAGTCTAATTAATAGCACAACGCAATTTTTATATTAGTTTATAAACATTTAGTTGTTTTTTTTTACATCAAATCGCCCTAAAATAAATATTTGAATTTCTCGTTATCAAAGTCAAGGATGATTAAGCACATGTGTGAAATTAACCTTGAGTGTTATTGGCTGCTGAAATATGCAACTCTGTGCCAAAAAAAAATTTTTCATATTTATTGGAATATAAATCATATGGTAAGGCCAGGATATTGTTTTATGGAAGGGTTACTGAAAAGTATAGTTTCTGTCCACAGAAGGATGCTTAGAAAACAAGAACTGAACTAAAACTGAACTATAGAACTGAACTAGAACTGAACTAGAACTGAACTAGAACTGAACTAGAACTGAACTAGAACTGAACTAGAACTGAACTGAACTAGAACTGAACTAGAACTGAACTAGAACTGAACTAGAACTGAACTAGAACTGAACTAGAACTGAACTAGAACTGAACTAGAACTGAACTAGAACTGAACTAGAACTGAACTAGAACTGAACTAGAACTGACTAGAACTGAACTAGAACTGAACTAGAACTGAACTAGAACTGAACTAGAACTGAACTAGAACGGAACTAGAACTGAACTAGAACTGAACTAGAACTGAACTAGAACTGACTAGACGGACTAGAACTGAACTAGAACTGAACTAGAACTGAACTAGAACTGAACTAGAACTGAACTAGAACTGACACTAGAACTGAACTAGAACTGAACTAGAACTGAAACTAGAACTGAACTAGAACTGAACTAGAACTGAACTAGAACTGAACTAGAACTGAACTAGAACTGACTAGAACTGAACTAGAACTGAACTAGAACTGAACTAGAACTGAACTAGAACTGAACTAGAACTGAACTAGAACTGAACTAGAAACTGAACTAGAACTGAACTAGAACTGAACTAGAACTGAACTAGAACTGAACTAGAACTGAACTAGAACTGACTAGAACTGAACTAGAACTGAACTAGAACTGACTAGAACTGAACTAGAACTGAACTAGAAACTGAACTAGAACTGAACTAGAACTGACTACGAACTAGAACTGAACTAGAACTGAACTAGGACTGAACTAGGACTGAACTAAAACTGAACTAGAACTAAACTAGAAACTGAACTAGAACTGAACTAGAACTGAACTAGAACTGAAACTAGAACTGAACAAGAACTGAACTAGAACTGAACTAGAACTGAACTAGAACTGAAACTAGAACTGAACTAGAACTGAACTAGAACTGAACTAGAACTGAACTAGAACTGAACTAGAACTGAACTAGAACTGAACTAGAACTGAACTAGAACTGAACTAGAACTAAACTAGAACTGAAACTAGAACTAAACTAGAACTGAACTACAACTGAGGCTAGAATTGAATTAGAACTACAACTAGAACTGAACTGTAACTAGAACTGAAATAGAAGCTAACTATTAAACTATATTTTCCACACTGTAGCTAGAACTAAACTAAAACTGAACTAGAACTGAATTAGAACTGAACTTACACTGAAATAATAGTTAACTATTAACTACTGTTTTCCTCACTATAGGGTATTCCGAAACTTTACATTTTTTCTATTTATTTAAATTTATGTTAATAAACTCTTAAGACCCCCTGTTAATTAGCATGGAAACTTTTAACTCTCAACAATCACTGTATGTATGCTTCGCATACAGTAATCACTTTTCAAAGCATTTTAACCCAAATAACAAATTTTTTTTTATTTTGATAAAATTCTAAAAGAAAAACATTCACTTAGAAACATGTTGAAACACACATGTTGTAGAGAAATGAAACTATTAAACCTCAAATTCCTTTACTTACACGGGGGAGACATTAAAAAATACTTATACAAGAAAATCAAAAGACCTAGTTTTAAAAGAAAATCAACAGAAATTTATTATAATTTCCCAAGAGGACAAAAAAAAAGGCGAATAATGTTGGAAAAAGGAGTGTAGAAAACATGAATTCCTACAATGAGACATTCTAACACATCAAAACACTTTCAAAACAGGGATGAAAATATTGGTGGATGTGTACAATTTTTGTAGTATTATAGATAAGTTATAAGGAGAAGTTCAGAGGTGAAAAGTACATAAACCTGTTCTTGAATGTGGATTATTTATATCAAAAATAGAGAACCGAACTAGAACTGAACTAGAGCTGAACTAGAACTAAACTAGAACTGGAACTAGAACTGAACTAGAACTGAACTAGAACTGAACTAGGACTGAACTAGAATTGAACTAGAACTGAACTAGAACTGAACTAGAACTGAACTAGAACTGAACTAGAACTGAATTAGAAATGAACTAGAACTCAACTAGAGCTGAACTAGAACTGAACTAGAACTGAACTAGAACTGAACTAGACTGAACTAGAACTGAACTAGAACTGAACAGAACTGAACTAGAACTTAACTAGAACTGAACTAGAACTGAACTAGAACTGAACTAGAACTGAACTAGAACTGAACTAACTGAACTAGAACTGAACTAGAACTGAACCAGAACTGAACTAGAACTGAACTAGAACTGAACTAGAACTGAACTAGAAATGAACTAGAACTGAACTAGAACTGAACTAGAACTGAACTAGAACTGAAGTAGAACTGAACTAGAGCTGAACTAGAACTGAACTAGAACTGAACCAGAACTGAAACTAGAACTGAACTAAAACTGAACTAGAACAGAACTAGAACTGAACTAGAACTAAACTAGAACTGAACTAGAACTGAACTAGAACTGAACTAGAACTGAACTAGAACTGAACCAGAACTAGAACTGACCTGAACTGAACTAGAACTGAACTAGAACTGAACTAGAACTGAACTAGAACTGAACTAGAACTAGAACTGAACTAGAACTGAACTAGAACTGAACTAGAACTGAACTAGAACTGAACTAGAACTAAACTAGAACTAGAACGAACTAGAACTGAACTAGAACTGAACTAGAACTGAACTAGAACTGAACTAGAAACTGAACTAGAACTGAACTAGAACTGAACTAGACTGAACTAGAACTGAACTAGTACTGAACCAGAACTGAACTAGAACTGAACTAGAACTGAATCTATCTGTCTATCTATCTATCTATCTATCTATCTATCTATCTATCTATCTATCTATCTATCTATCTATCTATCTATCTATCTATCTATCTATCTATCTATCTATCTATCTATCTATCTATCTATCTATCTATCTATCTATCTATCTATCTATCTATCTATCTATCTATCTATCTATCTATCTATCTATCTATCTATCTATCTATCTATCTATCTATCTATCTATCTATCTATCTATCTATCTATCTATCTATCTATCTATCTATCTATCTATCTATCTATCTATCTATCTATCTATCTATCTATCTATCTTATCTATCTATCTATCTATCTATCTATCTATCTATCTATCTATCTATCTATCTATCTATCTATCTATCTATCTATCTATCTATCTATCTATCTATCTATCTATCTGTCTATCTATCTATCTATCCACCTAGTCTTTATAGAACATTAAACTTAAAAATCTGGTACTTTTTCATGGCATGTCTGGTACAATTTGTTACTTTTAGGGCTCATCCCTGTTGTTAAACTAAAAATAATGAATGTGACTTAAAAAAGCAAACTTTACATTCTAAAAACTAAAAGTATAGATAGAGCAAACACTTACCTTCATCACCAACTCGAAAGGATGTTTATAAACCCTGACGGGGGATTGAAATTTTTGCAAACCATTTTTAGGGATTTACTTCTTTGTAATGTATTAAATTTTATTCAAGGGATTCTTTATGTATGTTTTTATTTTTAATAAAAAACACTTTGCTTTTTACCTATGAAGGTATAGTATATTTAAACAATTTTAAACACTTTTTTTTAATTATTATATTTTTTAAATTTGAGAGTTTTTTTCAGTATTTTTTCTGGGGTTTTTGTTATTTTTCTTTAAGATACAATCAATAAAATTTGTTGTATTTTGTTTTAAACAACAACAACAACAAAATACTAATACACACGTTTAGGCTATTGTTGTTTTTCTTTTTTTACAAGGCAGTAGGTAGTATTTTTCTTAAAAAAAATTTCTATTACTTTTGCTTGTTCTTTAACCCCCTCTGCTCTTCCTTTTTGCTTTTTTTCTGTATTAAACAATTTGTTTTCTCTACCTTTGTTTATGTTTTTTTTGTGGTAGTATAATTGTTGTTGTTTGTTTTTAGTGTGGGAATTTTCAGCTACAAATTGCACTTGTGTTTAATTATTTCTTTTATTTAAATGGAAAATTTTATATTAATTTAAATAAAGTAAATTTTAACAAAAGATTTTTTTGTATTCTATTTCTTATTATACACACACACACAGAAAAACAACTTAAAGATTAATAATTCTTTAACAATTATGTTTTGCTATTTTCTTATAATATTTCTAGCCCCGTCCGCAGCCGAGATGTGTCACCGTGAAGAGTTAAAATGTAACTGCGCTCTTTTAGTATATGACAAAATTGTTGTTGTGTACTCTCTTTTATTTTAATAATTATTTATAAAGGTACATTTTTAAATATAAACAAAAATTTCTTTTTTTTTCTGACATAACAGCTTTCTCTGTTCACTCTCAGAGTGTAAACAAAAAAAATTAATAATATTTTATCAATTAAACTAATTTAGCTATGTATTTATTTTTTCAACTTATTACTCATTTGTTTATTTCTTTTTTTCTAAAACCACTCACTAACTAGTGTTTTTACCTTTTAAAAACACGTCCGGTTTTTGTTTGTATACATAACAAACTGACAGTAGAAACAAAAAAAGAAAATAAAAACATTAGACAGAGGTGAACCAAGTTGCCAGCTGTTATTTGTTGTACAAAGCTTAATTTATTAAAAACAATGATATTTTACACAGCTTTAACATCTTTAACAAAAAATAATTAAATTTATTTCAAAAAAATTTTTGTTTTGCCATAAAATTAATTAAAATTACCTTCATTGCCTTTAAAAACTTTGCGTAACTAAATCGTCTAAATAGCAAAAGTTGACCGCATATGGCAGCCTTGTAGAAAAGTGTTTTCAACAAAAAAACCGCTATTTTTCTCATTAGAACTTTTAGCTCTCTTGTCATATCTCTCTCTTTGCCAAACAAAACAAAAAATTATTACTTCCTTTTGTTAAAAAACAACTGGCATTTGAGCGCAAACAACCAAATAAACAAACATTTTTAAGTAAGTTTTTTAATAAATTTATACAACAAATAAATAGTTTTAACATAAATATAAACACATTTTTAATAAATTCATAAATAAATAATTTAAAAATATATCTTTGCATTAAGAAACATTTAAAACTTCTCGTACAATAATAAGATGTCAAAAAACATTTTAAAATAAATTCTTTTACAATTTGCCGAAAACAGCAATTCTGGAAAATACAAACAGAAAAAAATCAAAAGAACATTTTGGAAATTTGTTCTAGTTCGTTTCTATATTAAAATTCTTACCTATAAACACAAGTATAATTAGGATGTCCGTGATTGGAATCGAATTGAATTCTTAAATTTTGAAATCTTTCATTTGTTTTTATATTGAAATACTGTACAGGTTGGTTATTGTCGAACTTAAAAGTACCCAAATAAAATTCTTCATCATTATTTTGCAAGCCCTAAAGAATGAAACATTAAAATATTAAATTGAAAAGTTTGAAACCGGAAGAATCTTACAAAAACTTGAAAATCTTTGGGAGCTGATGAAATATCCTCTGAAGGAGATTGTTTTTTGGTAATATGTTGCATTAAAAATTGATCTATTAACACCTAAAATAAAAAGTATTGAATCCTTTAGAGAAATTATATATAAATAGGGTTTTCTTACCTCCCTAGCCAATATTAGTGTAACTTCAGCTTTATTGTTTCTAAAACCAAAACACTACCAGGTTCCATAGTAGAGCGTAACATATTAATGGGAGGATTAGTATTAAACTCCATGCCCAACCAGGTTTTCAAAATATTGCCTGAACATATGGGTTCTGCTTTGACATTCAAATTCTGGCTCCCAATTCTGCGGCAGCATAATTTACCCTTTCCTCCATTTGTGCTACTTCCATTTTTTGCTGGTTTTTGGAGTTTTGCGTCAAGGTAGCCGTACAATCACGCGATTTTATTTGTTTCTTTAGCGAATACAAATCATCCCATATGCCGGCCAAACGTTTTTTAATAAAGTTGTCTATTAAATCGGTTAAATATTTCGAATCGGTTTTACCATTATAGGGAGTTTCTAGAATTAAATGCTAGCCACAATGTTTACTTTAATATGGTTACAATTTTCTTTATATTTTTAAAAAGCTTACCGCTATATCATCTACTTCTTCTCTTAACCTTTCCAATTTTTTCATATTTTGCAAATTGCTGGAAACAAGGGAATAAACAAATATGCTTATTAGCAGGGTGGTTATTAGATAACAAATATAAATGCGATTAATTTCCATATTTAAGCGGTTTTGATATTAATTTATGTATAATAATAGTTAAATATTTCAATTTATGAAAATCCTTTAATAAAATCTTATTTTTTTAACTGACATTTCGATATATGCAAACAGTCACAATAGCAAACTGGAAAACATAATTATCATTTACAATGAGCTGATGTATAACAGAGCTGGGAAGAACGAAATAAGATTATAAGTTTCATATATAACTCAAGAAATAAACAATTTTAAATTTTAATTGTTGGAGAAAATAAAATTATACAAATTTAAATATTGAATTATAATAATTTTATGTAATTTAATAAAAGAAATATTCTTGTAACTTGTTATTGTTAAACAGCTCTGTATTTGTAAAACATAGTTTTTCCCTAGCTGACACACATACAAATGATTCACAATAGTATATTTTGACATTTCATGGGAAAAGAAAAAAGAGAAAACATAAAATTTTTTTAAGTTCGGCATTTTATTGTAGAAAAAATAAGAAAATTATTAAACAACCGCCAATTATATAAAATATTTTAATAAAATAATTAAGTTCAACTGTAATATAATTATTTAATATAGAAAATTCTCTAAGCAAATACAATTTGCTTACGGAAAAGATATCGGCAAAAAAATAATAAGAACGTGTAACTTTGTTATTGAGACTACTGGCAAAAGAAAAGGCAGAAAGTGAAAAAAACAACAACAAAATTGTAAACAATTCTTTTTAGAAAAGAATCCACAGAATTTTTGCAGAAAATTTATAGTTTAAAGGAAGATGCCCTGTTGGTATTATGATAAAAATGAATTACGTGATACTCCCTCAGTGCGTGATGGCATACCATTGGAGACGGAGCGCCGCTATCGTAAAGAGGGCGCTCGCTTTATAATGACCTGTGGCACACAAATGGGTTTGGGTCATAATACCATGGCCACGGGTGTGGTTTATTTTCATAGATTCTATATGTTTCAATCGTTTAAACATTTTCCACGCTATGTGACCGCTTGCTGTTGTCTGCTGCTAGCCGGTAAAGTGGAGGAAACACCAAAGAAATGTCGTGATATAATAATGATAGCCCGTCAGCTGCTGACCGATAATCATTTTTA
Organism: Lucilia sericata; assembly: GCF_015586225.1. NCBI lineage: Eukaryota > Metazoa > Arthropoda > Insecta > Diptera > Calliphoridae > Lucilia > Lucilia sericata. The sequence continues at coordinate 20,849 of NW_023994721.1, read as the reverse complement.
TTCTTTTGGCAAAGAACCAAAAGAGGTAAGTTCAGTCCTTAGGTTTAATCCTTAATTATTAATTCTGTGCAAATTTCTTTATTTTTTTAGGAGGTGATTACTTTGGAACGTATTCTTTTACAAACCATTAAGTTTGATTTACAAGTGGAGCATCCCTATTCCTTTCTCTTGCGCTATGCCAAATGTTTTAAGGGCGATCAACAGAAATTACAGAAAATGGTGCAAATGGCTTGGAATTTTGTCAATGATTCGCTTAGCACGGTGGTGTGCTTACAATGGGAACCGGAAATTATAGCGGTGGCTTTAATCTACTTAGCCTCGAAACTAAGCAAGTTTACCGTAGTCGATTGGGTGGGTAGACAACCGCATCATACACGCTGGTGGGATATGTTTGTCTCTGATGTTACCATGGATATTCTGGAGGATATTTGCCATCAAGTGTTAGATTTATATCAAACAAATTCCAAAGATACCACCGAAAGTAATAGTCCTCCTCAGAAGCCACCCAGTCGGGCTGATAGCCCCACGCCCATGAAATCTTTGCCCTTGGCCAATCATTCGGGGTCTCCAGCGGGTAAAACGAAGATCGCAACAAATTCCAATTCTATGACCGCACTTAATGAACCCAATAATATACAAAGTATAAAAACAATTTCCTCAGGACCGGCTACCGCTACCACAGTACCAGCTCCCACGCCTTTAGAACATCCTGCCTCTCATGTGGCTTCAGCGGCGGCTAGTTATCATCATGTTCCACCACATCATCACTCAGCCCATCATATGTACTCGGCCGCTCCTCAAGCCATGGCCAGTCATCCTATGCATGCAATGTATCAAACAGCCCCTCCACCACCACCCGGTGCCGGCTATGTGCCCTCCGTACCAGGTGCTAATTCAGGTCCCGCTGTTATACCACCACCACTACCGCCTCCCATGATGCCCTATGGTTCTTTGCCACCTTATGGTGGCCCCTCACACTATGCCAGTGCTCCACCGCCTATGCCACCGGGAGTATCACTAGGTGGTGGTGCTCCTCCGCCACCACCACCTGGAGTTGATACTAATCCTCCTCCTCCCAGTAGGGGTGGTGGTGGCTACTATCAACCTCCACCACCTGGCAGTTATTCTGGCGGCGGTAGACAACGTTATTAAGGTTAGATACAGTTTAGTTTTTTTTTTTTGTTAAAAATTATGTTCAATTTCCTTCCGAATCATTTCACGCTAAGCAGGACAATTTATTTCAAAATTTAGGAATAAATAAAATTCTTAATTTAAGAAGATTTTGTTTTTATATGTAACAAAAAAAAAATAAATCTTAAAAAAACTGTAAAATGGAATTTTTCTTTGAAAATTAGAAACAAAATCTAAAGAAATTAGTTTCTTTAGAAACATCTAGCATAGGTCTGGCTCAGTAAAATTTTGAATAATTTGTTATAGAAACAAATTTAACTATACGTTTCAATTTGAGAAATTTTTACTTTTCACTCCCAAGTAACGGTTTTATTAATGGAGTACTTGTTTATTAAGCAAATGTATATTTGAATTCCTTCAGAATTCAGATATTTACCCTTTAACCGTAGAAATTTTCGAAAAAGCATTTCTATCCTTATTTTTTTCTTTTTATTTCATTTTACTGGCATGATGTTTTAAGGAAATGATGTCATCCAAACTATAGGTTGCCGGTACAAATCTGTAAAGAAAAGTTTACATTATAGACTGTATAATAAGTAATTATGATTTATACTTTCCTGTTAAGAGAACAGTTTTAAGCGGAATACACCTCAACATCTTAAGCTTTATTGAAGTATTAATTTGCCTGTCTAATTTTCTTTTCATTTCTTTTTATCATCCATATATTTAGCTATAAAGATAAAACAACAGAAAACAAATTTAGTTTACACTCACATTAGGTATAAAGTTTTAATGAATTTGTTTTTGTTTAAAGCGTTACCAGGCTATTTAAAATATTATTAATTTTTTTAACACAATTATTTGCTTTCTGCAAGACATAATAATTTGTTTTTTTTATTTTTTTTTTTTGTTGTTTATTTATTTTTGTTAATTTATTAACTGCCGCAGCATCTGTTGTTTATATTTTTAATTATAATTTATTTTTAATGTTGTTACAACACTTAATTTAAATAATCACACATATTGAAATTGTGCTACAAAGTGTGTTTGATTCGTTATGATTTGTTTTTGTTTTTTATAAATTTTATAAATATAATGAAGATTCCTAAGCTGTACTATTTTACTACTAGTATTGTATTTTATATAATTTTTTTTTTTTTTTTTGCTGGTATTTTAAATCGTGTTTATGTGTGGTATGACAGAATGTTTAACATTGTTTGGTTAATGTTAGAAAACCACTGGGATAATACTGTGGTATGGAAATATATTCTGGTAGTGGTCGTCGTGATGAACATGAAGAACGTTGATGAGCTTGCCGTATTATATTTGCAATTTTGCCTAAAATTTAGGAAAAATTACACATTTATTCAAAGGAGTTTTTTAAGTTTTTTTTTTCGAAAATTACCTAAAATATTAGTATCTTGATAACGTTTATCCATTTCTTTAAGAATATCCAAATTTTTATGCTGAGACCAATAATATAATATATCGGAAACTCTAACGGTTACCATTTCCATAGCGTTTATAGAAGGGTCCTTAAAAGAAATTTGTATTTTTAAATGTTAAACTAATGTTTTTAATTTTTGTTTTGATTTTAAGTTTCTTATTGCATACTTACCTTTTTAAATTGCACTAGTATTTGTTTTTGCGTTGCTTTACCTATTATCCTTTGTAACTTTAAATAATTACCCGGTCTCTTGGAGACATACATGAGAAAATCTTTAAGATTATGAAATTCTTTTAAAGTTTTTGAAATATTCGTCGTGGAACTTCCGAAATAATTTGTATTGTATTTTTTTAAACATTTCCTTAAAATGTCCATATTATAAGCGACCTGTAATTTGTCCTGTAAAAAAAGAGTACTAATTAGTGTTTAAGGTTGGAGTTATGCAATCAAAACTTACCAATGCCTGCACAAGACAAGTTTCGTTGAGATTTTGTGTGGGCACCGTAACGCTACAAGGATCAGGAGGCTTGAGATTTTTCAAAAGCTGAAAATGGTAGAAAATTTCTATTAAATAAAATACTATAAGTATTGTTTAGAAATTATTTGACAAAAAAGCTTTTTGAACAAAAAAAGCTTTTAACTAAAAATAACTTTTACTATAAAAAGTTTTTGTGAAAAAAATCTTTTTTGTACAAAAAGCTAAAATATTGCTTTGACTAAAAGCTTTTTGAATATAAAAAAGCTTTTGACTAAAAATAATTTTTTACATAAATAAGCCTTTTTGTTCAAAAAGCTCTTTTAAATATAACAAGCTTTATTGTTCAAGAAAGCTTTTTGTATATAATTTTGTATCAAGAGGATTATTTTTTTTTCAGAAAGCTTAAATTAAGCTTTTTCCTAAAATAAAGCTCTTATACTAAGAAAGCTTTTTGACTAAATTAAAGTTTTAAAATAAAAGCTGTTTTTAGCTCATTTAATTTGATTCTAAATTCTTTAAGCTTCTTACTAAAAAAGCTTTTTCCTAAAATTATAAAGCTTTTTGGAAAAAGAAACTTTTATCTATAAAAACTTTTTTCATAAAAAAAAAACTTTTTTACTAAAAGCTTTTTGTCCAAAAATTGCTTTTTGATTTAACAAACTTTTTGCCTATAAAAAGCTTTAGTGATAAAAAAAATTATTGCACTGAAAACTTGTTTTGATCAAAAAAGCTTTTTGACTATAAACATTTGACTTTTTGAATAAAAATTGCTTTTTTCACTTTATTTTGTTATCCATCCACCTTTGATTCTAAATTCTTTAAACTTTGGTTTAAATCCTTAATATTCACCATTCCACCCTTGGCGGGCTGATGATTTTTCGTTGCTGCTGCTGTAGTTGCTGTTGCATTGGCGCTTGTAGCTCCGGTAGTCGTCGTTGTCGTTGCTTTCGTTCCACAGATCGTTTCGTTTTCTTTACTCTCCTGCACATAACAATCCCATTCCTGCCTTTTGCGAGCCTGCGAATTTAAGAATTCACATGAAAACAGCCTTGAAGTGGGAGAAGGTTGATCGTTAAAGAAGAACGTAGTAGTGGGCGAAGCACTTCTACGATATTTTGAATGTTCGGTCGATGATCGTGTGGTATTGTATAACGATAGATGACCCAAACGTTTGCGACATTTCAGGCAGCCCTGAGGATCCAAAGCTTTGCCTATGGTATTGGCTAGGAATTCTTTTTCCAAACAATCCAAGCAAGTGTCATCGGTAAAAGCATTGAATTCAGGATTTAAAATAGCCGCTGTTGAGGGGGCGGTATGAGGAGCCGAGGACAATAAAGGCTGCTTGGAGCTAGCAGCCGTATTAGCCGATAAATCACGTTCTGTGCGAAATTCCGAACAACTAACGCTGCGTTCATCGAAACTGCAGCTGGTGCCTAAAGTGCTGGTAGTTTGAAAAGCTGATCTCAATGAGTTGCGTGACTTTGAAGAATTTTTCGAAGAGGTGATGTAGAAGAAAATGTTGACAAACGTTTCGGCTTAGCTCCGGTTATTTTGGAGGGTGATTTGTGTGCTAAAGTTTGCAAAGGAGCCGCCAAAGACAATCCTTAGTAGAATTGACCACGGCCGATTCAGAGTTACATCTATTGGTGAAGTGTTCGTGTAAAGTATTTGGCAGCGAATGACTGGTATCGGCTGTTAAATTATCACTGGCAAACTCCTCCTCCAAGGGTCGCGATTCCAAAGCTGAATTCAAACGTTCTCTACCCTCATCACTTAAATCTTCATTGTAGTCTTTCTGTATTTGATCCAAATGTAAAGTAACGTGCAAAATTTTTCGTTAATAATGATTGGGCCTGCAAAGCCTTAGGTGCCGGCGGCAGATCATCTATGGGCGATGAAAACAATTGATGCCTTTGGGTAGGTGTAACCAAATGACAGGCATCCCTTTGCAAGAGATACTGATCATTATTATCGTTAGAGCAATTTCTCTGCGCCTGATTGTATTCCAACTCCGACAAAGGATCCGGTTCGAAGTCCATTTCCAAAAAATCAGTCTCTTCATCTACTGCCGCACAACCATGCAGTAAACCAAAGTTACCACCCACCCCTGTCAAAGGCCGCAAGGGCAAATCGAATTCTGCCCCCTCACCGCGATAGGCATAAATACAATCATCCGAGTTAAGAGACAACTCCTCGGCCTCTACATCGATATCTTCCTCGAGTAGTATGAGATCATCGTCACCGTAAAAATTATCACTTATATAACTAAGATTTTCGGTGGAATTATTTAGGGAAGTACGATTCGAATGGCCGCCACCAATACCGGCTCCACCCGTTGCCGAAATAGCAAAATGATCCTCCAGCAGAGGAGGTGATAACGAAACGGCACCACACATATCGTAAGCAACATAATCAGTCTCTGTTTGTAGAAAGGAAGCGGTGTTAGCAGCAGCATCAGCTGCAGCAGCTACAGCATCTGGCGAGTCTATGTCACGGGCAGCTGAAGCTAAAGCGGAGCCATTATATGATAAGGGAAGCTGAGGAGATAGAGGGCAATAAATAGAGGAATTTAATACATTTTTATCTTTTTTAAAATATAAATTTTCATTAAAAAAAAACAAGTTTTCTACTAAAGAAACAGTTATTAACAAAAATTTACATTAAAGAAACTGGTATACATTCAGTATTCTATTGAATAAACTTGTATACCTCTAGTCTTACATTGAAAAAACAATTATATCCAAGTTTTCTATAATAGAAACTGTTATAAACTAAATTTTCCTCTAAAGAAACTGTTATAACACACATGTTTCTATTGAAGAACCTGTTAAAAACTAAGATTTCTCTTGAAGAAATTGTTATCCATAAAGTGTTCTATTGAAAAAATGTTATAACTCTAGCTTTTCGTTAAAGCAACTGGTATACATCCACTTTTCTATTCAGAAAAATGTCATGAACTATTTTTTTCTGTTATACATTCAGTTTTCTATTGAAAGAACTTATACATACCGAATTTTCTTTTCAATTAATTGTTATTCTATAAACAATTTTATATTCTATCGATGAATCTCTTATATACTAAATTTCTTATAGAAAAAGTTTTATTCATCAACTTGTCCATAGATGAAACTGTTATACATCATGATTTTATAGAAGAATCTTTTACCCATCCAGTTTATATAAAATAAACTGTTAAAAAAAACAGTTAAACAACCAGTTTTCTTTTAAAGAAACAGTTATAAACTAAGATTTTGAAGAATAAACTTTTATACGAACAGTATTTTATAAAGAACTGTTATACACCAAGTTGAAAATAGAGGAAACTATTATATTTTTTATTGATAAACTATTTATAGTAAAACTTTTTGAAAATGAAACAATAGAAAACAATTTAGTTTTTTTCTTTCTACTATTTGTTACTGTTTCTTTAGGAAAAAATTCTCTTTTGATGACACACTAGGTATGTCCTTATAGAAAATCAATATTAATAGCATAATTTATTAACAGATTTGTTAAACGAAATAAGCTTTAAAACAAGAGTTCAATTAAATAAATTTACTGGCTGTTTTAATAACAAACAAATCAGAAAGTCTAGAGATTTTCGTTAAAACTTAGAACTCGTTTGATAAGGTCGTTTCCATAGAAAATCTCTATTTAAAAATTCATTAGTCATTTTTTCTTTCTTCACAAATTGCATTTTGAAAAACACTAATACCTCATAAACAACCCCACCTTTTCAATTGTGTTATCGCCAGCAGTGCCGCCACCTTCATCCTCTTCATTTAGTGTTACTCTGGGTAGAGTAGATGAAGCATTCAATGATGATGTACCATTCTTTTGATAAATATCACAGCTATCACACTGCCACGCCAAAGAAGAGTTTGTTGAGCTATTGTTAGTGGTGGTGGTGTTGAGGTTATTACTAGGATTAACTTTGCATTTGTGCAGTTCCTGCTCTGAATTCGTAAAGGATTTTTCAGTATTATTATTGTTATTGACATGCAAGGCAGCCAACCAAGTCGAAGTGTGAGCTGAAACGGGAGGCGTGTTAACAACAATACCGGTCGTTGCATTAACACCACCACCCACAGCACCTGCTGCAGTAGTAACACCACCTGCACCACAATTCAGAGCTCTCGTAGAAGACTCATGTTTACGTTTAGCCTCTGAGGAGGCCGGAAATTTGGCCAAGTTTTCCATAGGGTTCGCTATGTAAAATTTCTGCCCTTTAAGATTTCTTTTGTCTTCTGCACTAGAGTATGCGTCGGCGATTTTTCTACTATTTTTAATATTACAAGTACAAGTCCTCCTCGTCGTCAACCTTTTCTTTTTCTTTTTTCTTCTTGTTCATTCATACGACGCCTTTTTCTTTGTGGCTTTTTTTAAATGGATAGTTTAACTTATTTCATTGTTGCTGTCATAGTTCTGTTTGTTTTTTATTCATTATATTATTGTGTCTTTTATTGCAATTGCTTGGTATTTATAAATATAACTTTTTTTACAATATTCTGCAATAAAAATTTTTAATTTTTCACTTCTTCATGTAAAAAAATCTTTTGTTTTCTCTTGTAACCAGAAAATTTTGACAGCAACTGTCAAAATTTTCTGGTTACAAGAGAAAACAAAAGATTCTTTTTTACATGAAGAAGTGAAAAATTAAAATTTTTATTGCAGAATATTGTAAAAAAAGTTATATTTATAAATACCAAGCAATTGCAATAAAAGACACAATAATATAATGAATAAAAAAACAGAACTATGACAGCAACAATGAAATAAGTTAAACTATCCATTTAAAAAAAGCCACAAAGAAAAAGGCGTCGTATGAATGAACAAGAAGAAAAAAAGAAAAAGAAAAGGTTGACGACGAGGAGGACTTGTACTTGTAATATTAAAAATAGTAGAAAAAATCGCCGACGCATACTCTAGTGCAGAAGACAAAAGAAATCTTAAAGGGCAGAAATTTTACATAGCGAACCCTATGGAAAACTTGGCCAAATTTCCGGCCTCCTCAGAGGCTAAACGTAAACATGAGTCTTCTACGAGAGCTCTGAATTGTGGTGCAGGTGGTGTTACTACTGCAGCAGGTGCTGTGGGTGGTGGTGTTAATGCAACGACCGGTATTGTTGTTAACACGCCTCCCGTTTCAGCTCACACTTCGACTTGGTTGGCTGCCTTGCATGTCAATAACAATAATAATACTGAAAAATCCTTTACGAATTCAGAGCAGGAACTGCACAAATGCAAAGTTAATCCTAGTAATAACCTCAACACCACCACCACTAACAATAGCTCAACAAACTCTTCTTTGGCGTGGCAGTGTGATAGCTGTGATATTTATCAAAAGAATGGTACATCATCATTGAATGCTTCATCTACTCTACCCAGAGTAACACTAAATGAAGAGGATGAAGGTGGCGGCACTGCTGGCGATAACACAATTGAAAAGGTGGGGTTGTTTATGAGGTATTAGTGTTTTTCAAAATGCAATTTGTGAAGAAAAAAAATGACTAATGAATTTTTAAATAGAGATTTTCTATGGAAACGACCTTATCAAACGAGTTCTAAGTTTTAACGAAAATCTCTAGACTTTCTGATTTGTTTGTTATTAAAACAGCCAGTAAATTTATTTAATTGAACTCTTGTTTTAAAGCTTATTTCGTTTAACAAATCTGTTAATAAATTATGCTATTAATATTGATTTTCTATAAGGACATACCTAGTGTGTCATCAAAAGAGAATTTTTTCCTAAAGAAACAGTAACAAATAGTAGAAAGAAAAAAACTAAATTGTTTTCTATTGTTTCATTTTCAAAAAGTTTTACTATAAATAGTTTATCAATAAAAAATATAATAGTTTCCTCTATTTTCAACTTGGTGTATAACAGTTCTTTATAAAATACTGTTCGTATAAAAGTTTATTCTTCAAAATCTTAGTTTATAACTGTTTCTTTAAAAGAAAACTGGTTGTTTAACTGTTTTTTTTAACAGTTTTTTTATATAAACTGGATGGGTAAAAGATTCTTCTATAAAATCATGATGTATAACAGTTTCATCTATGGACAAGTTGATGAATAAAACTTTTTCTATAAGAAATTTAGTATATAAGAGATTCATCGATAGAATATAAAAATTGTTTATAGAATAACAATTAATTGAAAAGAAAATTCGGTATGTATAAGTTCTTTCAATAGAAAACTGAATGTATAACAGAAAAAAATAGTTCATGACATTTTTCTGAATAGAAAAGTGGATGTATACCAGTTGCTTTAACGAAAAGCTAGAGTTATAACATTTTTTCAATAGAACACTTTATGGATAACAATTTCTTCAAGAGAAATCTTAGTTTTTAACAGGTTCTTCAATAGAAACATGTGTGTATAACAGTTTCTTTAGAGGAAAATTTAGTTTATAACAGTTTCTATTATAGAAAACTTGGATATAATTGTTTTTTCAATGTAAGACTAGAGGTATACAAGTTTATTCAATAGAATACTGAATGTATACCAGTTTCTTTAATGTAAATTTTTGTTAATAACTGTTTCTTTAGTAGAAAACTTGTTTTTTTTTAATGAAAATTTATATTTTTAAAAAAGATAAAAATGTATTAAATTCCTCTATTTATTGCCCTCTATCTCCTCAGCTTCCCTTATCATATAATGGCTCCGCTTTAGCTTCAGCTGCCCGTGACATAGACTCGCCAGATGCTGTAGCTGCTGCAGCTGATGCTGCTGCTAACACGCTTCCTTTCTACAAACAGAGACTGATTATGTTGCTACGATATGTGTGGTGCCGTTTCGTTATCACCTCCTCTGCTGGAGGATCATTTTGCTATTTCGGCAACGGGTGGAGCCGGTATTGGTGGCGGCCATTCGAATCGTACTTCCCTAAATAATTCCACCGAAAATCTTAGTTATATAAGTGATAATTTTTACGGTGACGATGATCTCATACTACTCGAGGAAGATATCGATGTAGAGGCCGAGGAGTTGTCTCTTAACTCGGATGATTGTATTTATGCCTATCGCGGTGAGGGGGCAGAATTCGATTTGCCCTTGCGGCCTTTGACAGGGGTGGGTGGTAACTTTGGTTTACTGCATGGTTGTGCGGCAGTAGATGAAGAGACTGATTTTTTGGAAATGGACTTCGAACCGGATCCTTTGTCGGAGTTGGAATACAATCAGGCGCAGAGAAATTGCTCTAACGATAATAATGATCAGTATCTCTTGCAAAGGGATGCCTGTCATTTGGTTACACCTACCCAAAGGCATCAATTGTTTTCATCGCCCATAGATGATCTGCCGCCGGCACCTAAGGCTTTGCAGGCCCAATCATTATTAACGAAAAATTTTGCACGTATTACTTTACATTTGGATCAAATACAGAAAGACTACAATGAAGATTTAAGTGATGAGGGTAGAGAACGTTTGAATTCAGCTTTGGAATCGCGACCCTTGGAGGAGGAGTTTGCCAGTGATAATTTAACAGCCGATACCAGTCATTCGCTGCCAAATACTTTACACGAACACTTCACCAATAGATGTAACTCTGAATCGGCCGTGGTCAATTCTACTAAGGATTGTTCTTTGGCGGCTCCTTTGCAAACTTTAGCACACAAATCACCCTCCAAAATAACCGGAGCTAAGCCGAAACGTTTGTCAACATTTTCTTCTACATCATCTACCTCTTCGAAAAATTCTTCAAAGTCACGCAACTCATTGAGATCAGCTTTTCAAACTACCAGCACTTTAGGCACCAGCTGCAGTTTCGATGAACGCAGCGTTAGTTGTTCGGAATTTCGCACAGAACGTGATTTATCGGCTAATACGGCTGCTAGCTCCAAGCAGCCTTTATTGTCCTCGGCTCCTCATACCGCCCCCTCACAGCGGCTATTTTAAATCCTGAATTCAATGCTTTTACCGATGACACTTGCTTGGATTGTTTGGAAAAAGAATTCCTAGCCAATACCATAGGCAAAGCTTTGGATCCTCAGGGCTGCCTGAAATGTCGCAAACGTTTGGGTCATCTATCGTTATACAATACCACACGATCATCGACCGAACATTCAAAATATCGTAGAAGTGCTTCGCCCACTACTACGTTCTTCTTTAACGATCAACCTTCTCCCACTTCAAGGCTGTTTTCATGTGAATTCTTAAATTCGCAGGCTCGCAAAAGGCAGGAATGGGATTGTTATGTGCAGGAGAGTAAAGAAAACGAAACGATCTGTGGAACGAAAGCAACGACAACGACGACTACCGGAGCTACAAGCGCCAATGCAACAGCAACTACAGCAGCAGCAACGAAAAATCATCAGCCCGCCAAGGGTGGAATGGTGAATATTAAGGATTTAAACCAAAGTTTAAAGAATTTAGAATCAAAGGTGGATGGATAACAAAATAAAGTGAAAAAAGCAATTTTTATTCAAAAAGTCAAATGTTTATAGTCAAAAAGCTTTTTTGATCAAAACAAGTTTTCAGTGCAATAATTTTTTTTTATCACTAAAGCTTTTTATAGGCAAAAAGTTTGTTAAATCAAAAAGCAATTTTTGGACAAAAAGCTTTTAGTAAAAAAGTTTTTTTTTTATGAAAAAAGTTTTTATAGATAAAAGTTTCTTTTTCCAAAAAGCTTTATAATTTTAGGAAAAAGCTTTTTTAGTAAGAAGCTTAAAGAATTTAGAATCAAATTAAATGAGCTAAAAACAGCTTTTATTTTAAAACTTTAATTTAGTCAAAAAGCTTTCTTAGTATAAGAGCTTTATTTTAGGAAAAAGCTTAATTTAAGCTTTCTGAAAAAAAAATAATCCTCTTGATACAAAATTATATACAAAAAGCTTTCTTGAACAATAAAGCTTGTTATATTTAAAAGAGCTTTTTGAACAAAAAGGCTTATTTATGTAAAAAATTATTTTTAGTCAAAAGCTTTTTTATATTCAAAAAGCTTTTTAGTCAAAGCAATATTTTAGCTTTTTGTACAAAAAAGATTTTTTTCACAAAAACTTTTTATAGTAAAAGTTATTTTTAGTTAAAAGCTTTTTTTGTTCAAAAAGCTTTTTTGTCAAATAATTTCTAAACAATACTTATAGTATTTTATTTAATAGAAATTTTCTACCATTTTCAGCTTTTGAAAAATCTCAAGCCTCCTGATCCTTGTAGCGTTACGGCCCACACAAAATCTCAACGAAACTTGTCTTGTGCAGGCATTGGTAAGTTTTGATTGCATAACTCCAACCTTAAACACTAATTAGTACTCTTTTTTTACAGGACAAATTACAGGTCGCTTATAATATGGACATTTTAAGGAAATGTTTAAAAAAATACAATACAAATTATTTCGGAAGTTCCACGACGAATATTTCAAAAACTTTAAAAGAATTTCATAATCTTAAAGATTTTCTCATGTATGTCTCCAAGAGACCGGGTAATTATTTAAAGTTACAAAGGATAATAGGTAAAGCAACGCAAAAACAAATACTAGTGCAATTTAAAAAGGTAAGTATGCAATAAGAAACTTAAAATCAAAACAAAAATTAAAAACATTAGTTTAACATTTAAAAATACAAATTTCTTTTAAGGACCCTTCTATAAACGCTATGGAAATGGTAACCGTTAGAGTTTCCGATATTTATATTATTGGTCTCAGCATAAAAATTTGGATATTCTTAAAGAAATGGATAAACGTTATCAAGATACTAATATTTTAGGTAATTTTCGAAAAAAAAAACTTAAAAAACTCCTTTGAATAAATGTGTAATTTTTCCTAAATTTTAGGCAAAATTGCAAATATAATACGGCAAGCTCATCAACGTTCTTCATGTTCATCACGACGACCACTACCAGAATATATTTCCATACCACAGTATTATCCCAGTGGTTTTCTAACATTAACCAAACAATGTTAAACATTCTGTCATACCACACATAAACACGATTTAAAATACCAGCAAAAAAAAAAAAAAAAATTATATAAAATACAATACGTAGTAAAATAGTACAGCTTAGGAATCTTCATTATATTTATAAAATTTATAAAAAACAAAAACAAATCATATAACGAATCAAACACACTTTGTAGCACAATTTCAATATGTGTGATTATTTAAATTAAGTGTTGTAACAACATTAAAAATAAATTATAATTAAAAATATAAACAACAGATGCTGCGGCAGTTAATAAATATTAACAAAAATAAATAAACAACAAAAAAAAAATAAAAAAAAACAAATTATTATGTCTTGCAGAAAGCAAATAATTGTGTTAAAAAAATTAATAATATTTTAAATAGCCTGGTAACGCTTTAAACAAAAACAAATTCATTAAAACTTTATACCTAATGTGAGTGTAAACTAAATTTGTTTTCTGTTGTTTTATCTTTATAGCTAAATATATGGATGATAAAAAGAAATGAAAAGAAAATTAGACAGGCAAATTAATACTTCAATAAAGCTTAAGATGTTGAGGTGTATTCCGCTTAAAACTGTTCTCTTAACAGGAAAGTATAAATCATAATTACTTATTATACAGTCTATAATGTAAACTTTTCTTTACAGATTTGTACCGGCAACCTATAGTTTGGATGACATCATTTCCTTAAAACATCATGCCAGTAAAATGAAATAAAAAGAAAAAAAGGATAGAAATGCTTTTTCGAAAATTTCTACGGTTAAAGGGTAAATATCTGAATTCTGAAGGAATTCAAATATACATTTGCTTAATAAACAAGTACTCCATTAATAAAACCGTTACTTGGGAGTGAAAAGTAAAAATTTCTCAAATTGAAACGTATAGTTAAATTTGTTTCTATAACAAATTATTCAAAATTTTACTGAGCCAGACCTATGCTAGATGTTTCTAAAGAAACTAATTTCTTTAGATTTTGTTTCTAATTTTCAAAGAAAAATTCCATTTTACAGTTTTTTTAAGATTTATTTTCTTTTTTTGTTACATATAAAAACAAAATCTTCTTAAATTAAGAATTTTATTTATTCCTAAATTTTGAAATAAATTGTCCTGCTTAGCGTGAAATGATTCGGAAGGAAATTGAACATAATTTTTAACAAAAAAAAAAACTAAACTGTATCTAACCTTAATAACGTTGTCTACCGCCGCCAGAATAACTGCCAGGTGGTGGAGGTTGATAGTAGCCACCACCACCCCTACTGGGAGGAGGAGGATTAGTATCAACTCCAGGTGGTGGTGGCGGAGGAGCACCACCACCTAGTGATACTCCCGGTGGCATAGGCGGTGGAGCACTGGCATAGTGTGAGGGGCCACCATAAGGTGGCAAAGAACCATAGGGCATCATGGGAGGCGGTAGTGGTGGTGGTATAACAGCGGGACCTGAATTAGCACCTGGTACGGAGGGCACATAGCCGGCACCGGGTGGTGGTGGAGGGGCTGTTTGATACATTGCATGCATAGGACTGGCCATGGCTTGAGGAGCGGCCGAGTACATATGATGGGCTGAGTGATGATGTGGTGGAACATGATGATAACTAGCCGCCGCTGAAGCCACATGAGAGGCAGGATGTTCTAAAGGCGTGGGAGCTGGTACTGTGGTAGCGGTAGCCGGTCCTGAGGAAATTGTTTTTATACTTTGTATATTATTGGGTTCATTAAGTGCGGTCATAGAATTGGAATTTGTTGCGATCTTCGTTTTACCCGCTGGAGACCCCGAATGATTGGCCAAGGGCAAAGATTTCATGGGCGTGGGGCTATCAGCCCGACTGGGTGGCTTCTGAGGAGGACTATTACTTTCGGTGGTATCTTTGGAATTTGTTTGATATAAATCTAACACTTGATGGCAAATATCCTCCAGAATATCCATGGTAACATCAGAGACAAACATATCCCACCAGCGTGTATGATGCGGTTGTCTACCCACCCAATCGACTACGGTAAACTTGCTTAGTTTCGAGGCTAAGTAGATTAAAGCCACCGCTATAATTTCCGGTTCCCATTGTAAGCACACCACCGTGCTAAGCGAATCATTGACAAAATTCCAAGCCATTTGCACCATTTTCTGTAATTTCTGTTGATCGCCCTTAAAACATTTGGCATAGCGCAAGAGAAAGGAATAGGGATGCTCCACTTGTAAATCAAACTTAATGGTTTGTAAAAGAATACGTTCCAAAGTAATCACCTCCTAAAAAAATAAAGAAATTTGCACAGAATTAATAATTAAGGATTAAACCTAAGGACTGAACTTACCTCTTTTGGTTCTTTGCCAAAAGAATAAAAATGATTATCGGTCAGCAGCTGACGGGCTATCATTATTATATCACGACATTTCTTTGGTGTTTCCTCCACTTTACCGGCTAGCAGCAGACAACAGCAAGCGGTCACATAGCGTGGAAAATGTTTAAACGATTGAAACATATAGAATCTATGAAAATAAACCACACCCGTGGCCATGGTATTATGACCCAAACCCATTTGTGTGCCACAGGTCATTATAAAGCGAGCGCCCTCTTTACGATAGCGGCGCTCCGTCTCCAATGGTATGCCATCACGCACTGAGGGAGTATCACGTAATTCATTTTTATCATAATACCAACAGGGCATCTTCCTTTAAACTATAAATTTTCTGCAAAAATATTCTGTGGATTCTTTTCTAAAAAGAATTGTTTACAATTTTGTTGTTGTTTTTTTCACTTTCTGCCTTTTCTTTTGCCAGTAGTCTCAATAACAAAGTTACACGTTCTTATTATTTTTTTGCCGATATCTTTTCCGTAAGCAAATTGTATTTGCTTAGAGAATTTTCTATATTAAATAATTATATTACAGTTGAACTTAATTATTTTATTAAAATATTTTATATAATTGGCGGTTGTTTAATAATTTTCTTATTTTTTCTACAATAAAATGCCGAACTTAAAAAAATTTTATGTTTTCTCTTTTTTTCTTTTCCCATGAAATGTCAAAATATACTATTGTGAATCATTTGTATGTGTGTCAGCTAGGGAAAACATATGTTTTACAAATACAGAGCTGTTTAACAATAACAAGTTACAAGAATATTTCTTTTATTAAATTACATAAAATTATTATAATTCAATATTTAAATTTGTATAATTTTTATTTTCTCCAACAATTAAAATTTAAAATTGTTTATTTCTTGAGTTATATATGAAACTTATAATCTTATTTCGTTCTTCCCAGCTCTGTTATACATCAGCTCATTGTAAATGATAATTATGTTTTCCAGTTTGCTATTGTGACTGTTTGCATATATCGAAATGTCAGTTAAAAAAATAAGATTTTATTAAAGGATTTTCATAAATTGAAATATTTAACTATTATTTATACATAAATTAATATCAAAACCGCTTAAATATGGAAATTAATCGCATTTATATTTGTTATCTAATAACCACCCTGCTAATAAGCATATTTGTTTATTCCCTTGTTTCCAGCAATTTGCAAAATATGAAAAAATTGGAAAGGTTAAGAGAAGAAGTAGATGATATAGCGGTAAGCTTTTTAAAAATATAAAGAAAATTGTAACCATATTAAAGTAAACATTGTGGCTAGCATTTAATTCTAGAAACTCCCTATAATGGTAAAACCGATTCGAAATATTTAACCGATTTAATAGACAACTTTATTAAAAAACGTTTGGCCGGCATATGGGATGATTTGTATTCGCTAAAGAAACAAATAAAATCGCGTGATTGTACGGCTACCTTGACGCAAAACTCCAAAAACCAGCAAAAAATGGAAGTAGCACAAATGGAGGAAAGGGTAAATTATGCTGCCGCAGAATTGGGAGCCAGAATTTTGAATGTCAAAGCAGAACCCATATGTTCAGGCAATATTTTGAAAACCTGGTTGGGCATGGAGTTTAATACTAATCCTCCCATTAATATGTTACGCTCTACTATGGAACCTGGTAGTTGTTTTGGTTTTAGAAACAATAAAGCTGAAGTTACACTAATATTGGCTAGGGAGGTAAGAAAACCCTATTTATATATAATTTCTCTAAAGGATTCAATACTTTTTATTTTAGGTGTTAATAGATCAATTTTTAATGCAACATATTACCAAAAAACAATCTCCTTCAGAGGATATTTCATCAGCTCCCAAAGATTTTCAAGTTTTTGTAAGATTCTTCCGGTTTCAAACTTTTCAATTTAATATTTTTAATGTTTCATTCTTTAGGGCTTGCAAAATAATGATGAAGAATTTTATTTGGGTACTTTTAAGTTCGACAATAACCAACCTGTACAGTATTTCAATATAAAAACAAATGAAAGATTTCAAAATTTAAGAATTCAATTCGATTCCAATCACGGACATCCTAATTATACTTGTGTTTATAGGTAAGAATTTTTAATATAGAAACGAACTAGAACAAATTTCCAAAATGTTCTTTTGATTTTTTCTGTTTGTATTTTCCAGAATTGCTGTTTTCGGCAAATTGTAAAAGAATTTATTTTAAAATGTTTTTTGACATCTTATTATTGTACGAGAAGTTTTAAATGTTTCTTAATGCAAAGATAATTTTTAAATTATTTTATTTATGAATTTATTAAAAATGTGTTTATATTTATGTTAAAACTATTTATTTGTTGTATAAATTTATTAAAAAACTTACTTAAAAATGTTTGTTTATTTGGTGTTGCGCTCAAATGCCAGTTGTTTTTTAACAAAAGGAAGTAATAATTTTTTGTTTTGTTTGGCAAAGAGAGAGATATGACAAGAGAGCTAAAAGTTCTAATGAGAAAAATAGCGGTTTTTTGTTGAAAACACTTTTCTACAAGGCTGCCATATGCGGTCAACTTTTGCTATTTAGACGATTTAGTTACGCAAAGTTTTTAAAGGCAATGAAGGTAATTTTAATTAATTTTATGGCAAAACAAAAATTTTTTTGAAATAAATTTAATTATTTTTTGTTAAAAGATGTTAAAGCTGTGTAAATATCATTGTTTTTAATAAATTAAGCTTTGTACAACAAATAACAGCTGGCAACTTGGTTCACCTCTGTCTAATGTTTTTATTTTCTTTTTTTGTTTCTACTGTCAGTTTGTTATGTATACAAACAAAAACCGGACGTGTTTTTAAAAGGTAAAAACACTAGTTAGTGAGTGGTTTTAGAAAAAAAGAAATAAACAAATGAGTAATAAGTTGAAAAAATAAATACATAGCTAAATTAGTTTAATTGATAAAATATTATTAATTTTTTTTGTTTACACTCTGAGAGTGAACAGAGAAAGCTGTTATGTCAGAAAAAAAAGAAATTTTTGTTTATATTTAAAAATGTACCTTTATAAATAATTATTAAAATAAAAGAGAGTACACAACAACAATTTTGTCATATACTAAAAGAGCGCAGTTACATTTTAACTCTTCACGGTGACACATCTCGGCTGCGGACGGGGCTAGAAATATTATAAGAAAATAGCAAAACATAATTGTTAAAGAATTATTAATCTTTAAGTTGTTTTTCTGTGTGTGTGTGTATAATAAGAAATAGAATACAAAAAAATCTTTTGTTAAAATTTACTTTATTTAAATTAATATAAAATTTTCCATTTAAATAAAAGAAATAATTAAACACAAGTGCAATTTGTAGCTGAAAATTCCCACACTAAAAACAACAACAACAATTATACTACCACAAAAAAAACATAAACAAAGGTAGAGAAAACAAATTGTTTAATACAGAAAAAAAGCAAAAAGGAAGAGCAGAGGGGGTTAAAGAACAAGCAAAAGTAATAGAAATTTTTTTTAAAGAAAAAATACTACTACTGCCTTGTAAAAAAAGAAAAACAACAATAGCCTAAACGTGTGTATTTAGTATTTTGTTGTTGTTGTTGTTTAAAACAAAATACAACAAATTTTATTGATTGTATCTTAAAGAAAAAATAACAAAACCCCAGAAAAAATACTGAAAAAAACTCTCAAAATTTAAAAAATATAATAATTAAAAAAAAGTGTTAAAATTGTTTAAATATACTATACCTTCATAGGTAAAAAGCAAAGTGTTTTTTATTAAAAATAAAAACAATACATAAAGAATCCCTTGAATAAAATTTAATACATTAAAAAGAAGTAAATCCCTAAAAATGGTGCAAAAATTTCAATCCCCCGTCAGGGTTTATAAACATCCTTTCGAGTTGGTGATGAAGGTAAGTGTTGCTCTATCTATACTTTTAGTTTTTAGAATGTAAAGTTTGCTTTTTTAAGTCACATTCATTATTTTTAGTTTAACAACAGGGATGAGCCCTAAAAGTAACAAATTGTACCAGACATGCCATGAAAAAGTACCAGATTTTTAAGTTAAATGTTTCTATAAAGACTAGGTGGATAGATAGATAGATAGACAGATAGATAGATAGATAGATAGATAGATAGATAGATAGATAGATAGATAGAGAGATAGATAGATAGATAGATAGATAGATAGATAGATAGATAGATAGATAGATAGATAGATCGATAGATAGTATATCGCTCGCTACGCTCGCTCCTCGCTCGCTCGCTCGCTCGATCGCTGCTCGCTCGCCTGCTCGCTCGCTCGCTCGCTCGCTCTCTCGCTCGCTCGCTCGCTCGCTCGCTCGCTCTCGCTCCTCTCGCTCCTCGCTCGCTCTCTCGCTCGCTCGCTCGCTCGCTCGCTCGCTCGCTCGCTCGCCGCTCTCGCTCGCTCGCTCTCTCGCTCGCTCCTCGCTCGTCGATGATAGCTAGATAGATCGATATATAGATAGATGATGATGATAGATAGATAGACCAGTAGATTCAGTTCTAGTTCAGTTCTAGTTCAGTTCTGGTTCATACTAGTTCAGTTCTAGTTCAGTTCTCTAGTTCAGTTCTCGTTCAGTTCTAGTTCAGTTCTAGTTCCGTTCTAGTTCCGTTCTAGTTCATTCTAGTTCATTCTAGTTCGTTCTAGTTTCGTTCTAGTTCAGTTCTTTTAGTTCTAGTTCAGTTCTAGTTCATTTCTACTTCAGTTCTCTAGTTCAGTTTCTAGTTCTAGTTCGTTCTAGTTCAGTTCTAGTTCATTCTAGTTCAGTTCTATTCATTCTAGTTCAGTTCTAGTCATTTCTAGTTCTGGTTCAGTTCTAGTTCAGTTCTAGTTCAGTTTCTAGTTCATTCTAGTTCATTCTAGTTTAGTTCTAGTTCAGTTCTATTCTGTTCTAGTTCAGTTTTAGTTCAGTTCTAGTTCAGTTCTGGTTCAGTTCTAGTTCAGTTCTAGTTCAGCTCTAGTTCAGTTCTACTTCAGTTCTAGTTCAGTTCTAGTTCAGTTCTAGTTCAGTTCTAGTTCATTTCTAGTTCAGTTCTAGTTCAGTTCTAGTTCAGTTCTAGTTCAGTTCTGGTTCAGTTCTAGTTCAGTTCTAGTTCAGTTCTAGTTCAGTTCTAGTTCAGTTCTAGTTCAGTTCTAGTTCAGTTCTAGTTAAGTTCTAGTTCAGTTTCTAGTTCAGTTCTAGTTCAGTTCTAGTTCAGTTCTAGTTCAGTTCTAGTTCAGTTCTAGTTCGTTCTAGTTCAGTTCTAGTTCAGCTCTAGTTGAGTTCTAGTTCATTTCTAATTCAGTTCTAGTTCAGTTCTAGTTCAGTTCTAGTTCAGTTCTAGTTCAGTTCTAGTTCAATTCTAGTTCAGTCCTAGTTCAGTTCTAGTTCAGTTCTAGTTCAGTTCTAGTTCAGTTCTAGTTTAGTTCTAGTTCAGCTCTAGTTCAGTTCTAGTTCGGTTCTCTATTTTTGATATAAATAATCCACATTCAAGAACAGGTTTATGTACTTTTCACCTCTGAACTTCTCCTTATAACTTATCTATAATACTACAAAATTGTACACATCCACCA